>NC_056726.1:419135633-419209338 GCF_019279795.1 Protopterus annectens | reverse complement strand
ATATATATATATATATACATATATATATATATATATATATATATATATATATATATATATATATATATATATATATATATATATATATATATATATATATATATATATATATATATATATATATATATATATATATATATATATATATATGTATATATATATATATATATATATATATATATATATATATATATATATATATATATATATATATATATATATATGTATATATATATATATATATGTATATATATATATATATATATATATATATATATATATATATATATATATATATATATATATATATATATGTATATATATATATATATATATATATATATATATATATATGCATACACACAAAAGAAACACTCTTCCACCTAATTATCTCAACTGATAATTTAAATAATAAATAGGTACATTTAAAGCAGTCAGTTTTTTGCAGAAATAAACAGGAAAATAGATTCAAATGGAAACATCAATGTCAGAATTACGTGAAGAGTTTCAATTAATCATGATCTCTTAAACTGTTGTGAAGTAACTAATAAATAAGGGGCAAAGTCTTTTTGCAAAAGCAGTCTATACTAAATTTTCTAAACAAGTTCAATTTATTATGGTGTTTATATCGGGTCTATGTTAAATCATCGAAAGCTTAAAAAAGTAAATGATGATTTATCAAACCCATGTAAGCCAAAGCTTACAATCTCGAACGCTTAGAACTGAGACTTTTCCAAGGGAAAAAAAAATCGCTGTTCCACAAAAAAAAAAAAAAAAAAAGTTAAAACATTACATAAAGTGGGGGGCTTTGCCCCCCTCACCCCCTACTTAAGTAAACCAACTCCGAGATCACACTACTGTCACAAAAATGGCAAAGTAACGGAAGCGGCCAAGCAATTTCTTTCCCAAGGAAAGAATTTGCTTATATGCTGTTTCACTATTTTGCCTTTTCGTGCTTTCAAGTTCGATAAAGACGCATTCGAAAGAATGCGTCTTCAATCATTTAATAGGAACCCATTTCTATCTAAGTAGTTACAATTAAAATACAAAAATAATAAAAAAAAACTAAAACAACAAACACCAGACTTGCACTTGTTCTAAAACACTGTAAATGCATTATCTTTAACATAACAATTATGCTGACGACCTCTCCTCCTAATGACCTTACCTACTGGAAGTGTAAATATGGAGAACAACAATGGACTTAAAATGGAACTCAGAACAACTCTCAATGTAATAGCATCAGGAAACGATGCGTTAATCCCAGCCACAGTCCACTGAGTTAAATCCCAAGAAGTTGGAGACAAACAATTTTAGGACCGTACTCAGTCTTCATCCTTGTTCTCGGCCATGGGTCTTTTGTTTGGAACTGAACAAGGTGTAAACTAGATGTGGAAAGAAAATCCAGAGAAGAATCCACAGCTACATGTTATGATCAAATGACAGTACTGAATGAACTGGCATTTTCCACACCAGTTCTGTTTCTACTCAAAAATTAAAACAGCCCAGGCCAATCTATTATTACAACTACTGCATTCTTTATAGCAATATCTAGACAAATACTTGGACATTCCAAGCATACTGTCTTATGTGAAAAGAATATTTTACTTGCTTATTAGGAAATTTATTTTTGAAATGTATGAAATACTATTGGTTTTCAAATCAGTTATTTAATGATCATTCAGAACTAGCAAACAACCTATACACTTTTTTCTGAGAATTAAAGACCTAAATAGACACATGCTGGTAGTCCTGAAAAAGACTGTTGGTATGTGTCCTCTGTCTTTTGAAACTTGAGTCGATTAAAGATTACTCAGTAGGATAAACCACTCATTGTATCAGTTACCACTGCCTCATTCACCCACCGGTTGAAAAGATGCAAAGGAGCAAATAAAGAAGTTATGTACTTACCATAATGTTCCATGTGAGTTGTTCATCTCGCCTTCACTCTTATAGATTGGTTCAGAGCTGATCCTTGGCTCCTAGTCGGCCTACTACAAAGCTCGAGGTCTTCAGACAGCTAGAGGCCAAGTCCCTATCCCACGATGCACCTAGAGTTAGTTTGTTGCGTATAATACCATATGTCATTCTGTCAGTCTATAAGAGAAGGGTTGAGCAACCAGGAAGAATCTAGTATCTCGGTACTCAAAAAACTCTGGAGGGGGTAGGAGAGTGGGAAGTAAGAATGAAGGCAAGATGAACAACTCACATGGAACGTTATGATAAGTACATAACTTCTTTATGTGAAGTTGCTCTATCGAGCCGTTCATTCTTATAGATGGGTAGCGTCCCAAGCACCATCTGTCTTGGGTGGCTCACGGGAGTATGTTTTTCAGGACAGTATACCCAAAGGAGGCCCTGTCAACTTTGCAACGAGTGATAAAGGTATGAGGTCTTGACCAGGTGTCTGCTGCACAAATGCTGTCTATATAGGAAGTCTAGCAGAAAAGGCAGATGATGTAGACACTGCTCTGATAAAATGAGACTTAATTTTGTATTGTAAGGGCATATTAGCAGCTGAATAAACAGATGTGATACAATCGGATAACCACTTAGAGTTATTTTAACCACTGGCATACCTTTTCTGGAATCTGAAAGGGAAATAAAAAGCTGTTCTGATTTCCTAAACTCTTTTGTCCTATCCAAGTAAAATCTGAGCTGTCTATGAACATCAGGATTGTACAGCATATACTCTAAGTTGTTGGGAGTGTTTGGGGAAGAACACTGGCAAATCAATAATTTGGTTGAGGTTAGTTTCAGAACAAACTTTAGGCAAAAAAACAGGGATTAGTTCGTAGTGAGACTCTCTCAGCATGGAAAATCAAATAAGGAGCTTTATGGACAAGGCTTGAAGCTCTGACACTCTGCGGGCAGAAGTGACAGCTACTTAAAAGATAGTCTTCTATGACAAATCTTTCAATTTGCATGAGGAAGCTGGTTCGAAAGGAGGGAGAATAATGCGAGAAAGCATAAAATTTAGATTCCATGGGGTACAAGGGGATTTCACAGCTGGTCTGAGATGAAAAGTCCCTTTAAGAAAGGCTTTGGACAGTTTGTGTGACATTATGTTCAATCCTTCAAATCCAAGCTGAAAATTAGAGATAGCAGCAAGTTGAACCGAAACTGTTGCTGCTGCAGCTCCTTTGCTTAAAATCATGGTCATGAACTCTAAAATGGAGGCCATAGGGGCTTGGTAGAAATCAATGTTATTTTGAGAGGCCCATATACAAAATCTTTTCCATTTGCTAAGGCATAGCTTCGTCGTAGGGGATTTATGAGAGGATATTAGAATGTGCTGCATGTCATTCGAAAGGTTATGGAACCTGGCTATGTTGGGAATTGGAGCAGCCAAGCTGCCAGAATCCAACGGTCCTCCAACTGATGAAGTCGAAGGAAGGGGAACCAAATCTGATGAGGCTAATGAGGGGCTATTAGAATGATGGCCCTTTCCAGGGCTTTTGCTTTCTGTAGTACTTTGGGTATCAAAGGAATTGGTGGGAATGCATAGAAGAGACCCAGAGGCCAATAATGTACGAGTGCGTTCTTTGGGGCTTCTCCCGGAGGGGGAATCAGGGCAAAGTAGCTTCTGCATTTGGTGTTCATGGGTTGGTGAAAAGATCGCAGCAAGGCTGGCCCCCACCTGCAGAATATCTTGTCCACTATTTCTTTCTTGAGGGACCACTTGTGAGGCAACAAAATTGGTCTACCCAGCTTGTCTATCACATTAGATTTCCCCACGATGTGCGTTGCTAACAGAAAGCACTGGATGGATGTAGCCCGTTGCCATACTCTTAGGGCCTCGCGACAAAAGTGGTAGGACCTGGGATCTCCTTGTTTGTTCAAGTATCAGGCCACTGACATGTTGTCCAGTTGTCCATCTGAATCGCAATTGTTCCCAGAGGAAGAGAGTCCTGGAAGTACTGCAATGTTAAAAGTACTGCTCTCATCTCCAGGACACTGATATGCAGATGTGTCTCCTGATCAGTCCATGTGCCTTGGGCTGTTCTTCCCTGAAAATGCCCCCCCCCCCCATCAGGGAAGTGTCCGTGGTCACTGTGGCCGCTGCTGGAGGTAGAACAAAAGGACGATCTATCATAACATGAAGAGAGGTCAACCACCACTGAAGATCCTTTTTGCATGTGTTTGTGATCATTAAAAGATGAGACATTAGGAGCTCTTGGTAAGATCATTGAGTGAACAACAGCCATTGCAGAATCTGCATGTGCATGTGACCCAACAGTATGGCTAATATTGCAGCTGCCATCATGCCTAACAATTTTAGTACTTCAGATGCTGGAACCTTGTTTTTGGACATGATATTGTGGACCTGCTGACGAAGTATTAAGACTCTCTCTCTGCTGGAAGTCTCAAAGTGGTCGTGGTGGTATCCAATTCTGCTTTGATAAAAACGGTATGTGGCGATGGCGACAAGGCAGATTTTTTGGAGTTTATTGTAATGCCCAGATGACTGCGAGTGAAAGAGTGGTGTCCCTGGCTTGTATGAGCTGATGCCTGGTGGTGGCGGTGAAGAGCCAATCGTCTAGGTATGGAAACACCTGGAATCTTAAACATCTCAGGTGAGCCGTGACCACTGCCATACATTTGGTAAACACTCTGGGGGCTGTAGTGAGACCAAAGGGCAGGGCTCGAAACTGGTAATGACTGGCTCCCAGCCAGAAGCACAGAGAATCCCTGGCTGGTCTGGCCATTTTTATGTGGTAGTACGCATCCTGAAGACCTATCAAGCACATCTAATTGTCTTTCCCTGAAAAGGGAAGTATCGACTGAAGTGTGACCATTCGGAACTTCTCTTTCTTGACAGATCTGTTTAGTCTGCTGAGGTCCAAAATAGGTCTCCAGTTCCCTGTCTTTTTTGGAACTAAAAAGAATCTTGAGTAAGTACCGGATCCTATCTGGTCTGCTGGGACTGGTTGGATGACTCTTAGCAACATTTGGACCTCTATTGTTGTCTGTTCCCTGTAACTGGGTGGGACGTGCGGGATTTTTCTCGTCATGGAGGAGGTGTGGCGAAAGGAATGAAATATCCTCTGGAAATGATACTCTGCACCCAGATGTTATTTTGAGCCAGGCATCTGGATACAAAGATAAGCGACCCCCGACTGCCTCCAGAGTAGGACAGTCAGGCCTCCTTTCAGGAGTGCTGGTAAGGCTGCCTAAAGAACTGATCTCTGTCACCCTGGTTTTGCGGACCCCCTCTGCCGCAAGGACGGTGTCTTCCATTATTGCCCCCTTCTCTGCCCCTGGAGGGGGGGGGGTTCACCACGTGTGCACTGAAAGGCTCCTTGGGCATTACGGAACCACGAGCCATTGAAAGGGGTGTTGACAAAGGATGACTTAAAGAGCTCCGCGAAGTAACACAAGTGCATCCAGGAGTGTCTCCTAAGAGCAATTCCTGTACCCGCTGCTCTGCTTGCTCCATCAGCTGCATATGAAATTAGATGCATGGACGAGTTTACTATGAAATTGAGGTTAGCAAGCTGGGAGGCAACTTTATCTGAAGCTCCTGCGGCTACTGTACTCTGAAGAGTATCTCCGAGCTCTTCTAGGAGTTCTCTTTGCAGTCTAGTAAAATGGGTGAGATAGTTTAGCGAACGCAGTGCAAAAGTCGTTGAACTGTACGTGCGCTATCTATCCATGATCCTAGAATCTCTGTTAGGAGGATGGATAGAGGAAGAAGTTTCCGAAATTTCCTTTTTGGTGGCTGCAGCCACCCCCATGGCATCAACTAGCACTCCCTTGGTAAGAAAAGATTTTTCCTGGGGGGGGGGGGGGGGGGGATAAATTTATTAGGTCTCCTGGGGACAGGCTTCATGGTGTCCGGAGACTCCCACATCCTTCGTGAGACCAGCTCCATAAGCTCATCGAAGGGTGGAGACACCCAAGAGGTGGAGGGCTGAGACCCGAAAGCCTTCAGAAGAACAGACTCGTCTTCAGTAGGGTTGGTGGATTGCCAGTCACCCCTCTGCCTAAGCATTTCTAATATCTCAGCAAAAGAGATATCCTCAGAGGGGGACCATGGGGACCCTTCTGATTCATCCAAGTCTGTATCGGATGGGAGAGAATCCTGTGGGGAGTCTAAATGCTTCCTCTTGCAGATTCTCTTCCTGGGAACCTCGTCAGTGGGAACTTCTGGTGAGGTCTTGGAAGAGCAGGGACCACCCAATGGGGTTTCCTGAGGCTCTGTGTCTCTACGCTTAGCAAGAATCTGTGAAGCAGAAGCAGACAAAGTTGCTTTTGGGAAGGAAGTAGCTGGACCTGAAGTCGAAGATGTCTTAGGAGACATAACTCTCCTCATGGCTTCGAAGGCACCTCTGTTCTGATGAGAAGGGACCGACGGATCCAAGGAAACCGTCAATACCCCCAGCACCGGGACAGTGGGCTCAGAGCCAGAGGTAAGAGCTGAGTTCATCCGTGCTGAAGCCTCGAGAGGCAGAGTCGGAACCAACAAGTCAGTCCAACTTTCCTCCCTGGACCTGACCAGAGAGTGTCGGCTCCTAGATTCCTCGATTGGCACTGAGGACGTCAGAGTAAAAGGAGCCAAAGACACTGGAGCAGGCATCGGCTCCGAAGGCTCAATGATCATCAAGTCTGACTCTTCTGGCTCTGAAGGACTGGCATGGCTCGGAGGAGGAAAAGTAGTAGATGGCAAAAGGGTCTTCGGTTCAGAAGCTGTTTGGGTCATAGCCGATAAAAATTTAGCTAATGCTAGTGCCTGTAAAAGCTTCTGCACCACACGATCCACATTCAAATCAAAAAGGCTTATTGAAGACTGAGATGAGTGGCTAAAAGGAGGTACAGGTTACAGGAGTGGAGATTTAGGCACTTTTGATAGCGGTTCCAGGACCGGGGACCAGCTCCGAAAGGACAAGACGGTCGGCTCCAAGGGCTGTGGAGCAGATGTCGATAGTTTTTTAGATTTTTTTTTTACTTCAGAAGAAGTAGAAGCCTTAGAAGACTTTGAGGATTTGCTAGACCTGTCCTCGTCGCTGAAAGCTTCTTGAAAAGATGGTCTGACTAAACCTCTATTAACTTTCTCTTTCTCTCCTGAAGAACCCTAGAAGAAAGGAATGACAAATGGAGCAGCTTTCCTGAAGGTGCAATGCACCCAAACAGTATACACAATTTACATGGCTGTCAGTGACAGACATTTTCTGTCTACATTTTGGACATTTCTTAAACCCTGATTTAGGGCGTTTATCCTTATCCTGGTCAGCCATACTGGAACACACAATCTCAAGAGAGGGTACTGCAATGAACAAGACACGCCCAAAAACCTATCAAACACGCCCTTTAAAACTATGGGCTAAAAATACTATTAAGCGCACACACACACACACACACACACACACACACACACACACACACACACACACACACACTATATTTTTCTAAGCACTCTAATATCTCTATATCTAAATATATTCAAGCTGTGACAGAAAAAGTCACTATTCAAAGGCACACAACTATTTAAATTACAGTCAGATTTAACAAGACCTAAAATAAAATGAGGCCAAGAGAACTAATAACTAGTCAAGAAAAGGCACACCAAAGAAAGGGAGTCTGCACAATAAGCTATAAGAGCTAAGCTAAGTCTAAATAGAGCTTTATAAAATATTTCTATAAATTTGTAGAAAAATGTTTTGTACTGACCAGAGCTATGTGAGGAACCTCCAATCTATTGCAGCAGCAAACTAGATCTGAGGTAACTCTAGGTGCATCGTGGGATAGGGGACTTGGCCTCGAGTTGTCTGAAGACCTCGAGCTTTGTAGTAGTCCAACTCGGAGCAGAGGATTGGCTCTGAACCCATCTGGAAGAATGAATGGCGAGATAGAACAACTTCACTTAAAAGCTTTCTTCTCATTCAGTAAGGTCTTAGTTACATACTGAATCAGTTCAATTTGTATACATTCTTTTACAATTCTTGGTGGGAATTGTGTCCAGGGTGGAGGGATCTCATTGGCTAAGAGGCAACTGGCCTGCCTACCAACACCCTAATTTGCATGGTGAATCATTTGGGTTAATCCAAAGTGAGCAAGTCCAGTCTCTTAACAGCAGTAGCAAGTGTGGTAACTATGTATTTCCATTACGTTACGTGACACTTTCGTCAAAACTTTGTCAGATTCATTGAAATAATAGAGAGAAAATTACCAGCACCCGGATAGTCATCAGTACACAGTACATTACATTAGTCATATTAAATTAAAATATCGGATGGCATCAACGTATATCAAACTATAATGGCAACTGCCCTGAGTGTGCAAACTGCTTTTATGAGGAATCTACGTGTGAAACTGAAATATAGTACATACTGGAAGACCTACAAAAAGAATGGGATGAAACAGTACTAGAATCAAGTCTGAAGCTTGCTGAAATTCTCATGAAATACAACAAAACACGACAAACCAACAACAATGAAAACATTTTTAAACAGGAGTCTACCTGGAAAGGAAGAGCATACAGAGAAAAGTGTTTAAAAAAAAATTGAAAAAAGGATCACCACGTTTGAAAGCAAAGTTAAAGATAATAAAATTATGAAAATGAGCAGGGACAACCAACTAAACCACTAAGTGACTTCAGGCCCAGTGTAAATAGACCAATACACTGGCAAAGAAATGACTACATGGACAACTACCACCACCAGTAGGAATAGGATTTTCAGAGGGACACAATCAAATAGAGACCCAGCAGCCGACTTCTTTCAGCAGAAACGCAGAGGAACATGGAATGCCAAAGACAAAGCAACACAACCTGATGGGGAACTGCTCCCGGGACCAATACTTCTCCAGGATACAACAGTTACCAAAACTACAATACCAAAGGAAGGACAGGACATAGCAGGGGAAATGGGGCCTCACGAGTCAGGGGTGGAAGTTGGGGGGGGGGGTCACACAAATTACGATCTGGAACCACTAGGCAAAACTCTTAGTTAATTACTTACCATAACAATTAGATGTATGTGATCCATCTCGCCTACATTCAATACTGATGGGCTCGGAGCCGAGAATCGGCTCCGACTCGGACGTTCTGACTAGCATGAAGTCTCTCATTGGCTGGGCCAACCCTATATCCCAGGATGCACCACGCCCAGACCCCCAGATCTAGTTTGCCCCCAACACATTCTTGCACCCACAGAACACACAAGAGACAAGTGTAAGAGGAAAGAAAAAATAATATCCTCATGGGAATCTAACAATACGTGTCTTCTCCAAATCCAACAGGAAGTGGGAAGGAGGGCGGGTACGTAAGAATGTAGGCGAGATGGATCACATACATCTATCGTTATGGTAAGTACATAACTAAGAGATGTAGTGTGATCCTATCTCGCCTACATTCAATACTGATGGGACAGCGTCCCTAGCACCTAAATCCTTGGAGGCTCACTGGAAAACACTCCTGAGCACTGTGGAACCAAAGGAAGCATGACCTCTAGATGTCATGTCCAATTTATAATGAGAAATAAAGGTATGTGGAGAAGTCCACGTAGCCGCTGCACAAATCTTATCCACGGACAGCCCAGCGTGAAAGGCCACTAAAGTTGCCATAGCCCTGGTAGAATGCGCCTTCACTGGAAAGGGAAGATTCCTACCCTTCAATGCATAAATGAATGAGATGCAATCTCTAATCCACCTAGCGATAGTCACCTTGGTTACAGATCTGCCAATTCTGTTGTCCGAAAAGGACACAAACAACTGCTCTGATTTTCTCTCCTGTTGTGTCCTATTCAAATAAAACCGCAATTGTCTATGTACATCCAACTGGTGAAATATGTATTCTGCTTTGTTAGAGAATTGTGGAAAAAAGGCTGGTAGCTCAATAGCCTGTTGGAGAAAAAATGCAGAAGACACCTTAGGGAGAAAGGAAGGATTTAGTCTTAGAGATACTCTGTCGTTGTGAAAAATCAAATAAGGAGGTTTGACAGAAAGGGCTTGAAGCTCCGATACCCTTCTAGCTGAGGTAATGGCTACCAAAAATGCAGTCTTCCATGATAAGAATTTTAATTCGCAAGTGGCTGCAGGTTCGAAGGGAGGAGACGTCAAAGCTCCGAGCACCATATTTAAGTCCCATGGTAGAACGGGTTGCGAAATCGGGGGGCGAATTAACCAGGCTCCTTTTAGAAAAGCTTTACACAGTTTATGACCCATGAGGGAAGGCTGATGAGCTACGTGATAGAGATCGCTGCCAATTGGACCTTTATAGTGGAGACAGCGGAACCCTGTCTAAAAAGTGTCTCCAAGAAGTCCAACACCGCTGACACAGGGGCTGTGAGGGGATTAAGGTCACGCTGCTCAGCCCATACAGCAAACCTCTTCCATTTACTAGAGTAAATCTTTCTAGTAGACGACTTATGAGAGGAGGACAGAATCTGTAGTACCTCCGGGGTAAGGTTATGCTATCTGACTAAGGAAGGAAGTGGAGTAGCCAAGCAGCGAGTCTGAGAGTTCAGAGGGATGGATGAGGCTGTCCCGACTGATGAGTCAATAGGTCTGGAGCTGGGTCCAGGATCCAAGGCCCATCCACCGCATATTTCCAAAGGAAAGGGAACCAAATTTGACTGGGCCAGAGTGGTGCTATCAAAATCATGCTGCTTCCCGGGTAGATTGCCTTCTGAATCACTCTTGGCAAGAGAGGGACTGAAGGGAAGGCGTAGAGCAGACCAGAGGGCCAATCGTGGACTAGAGCATCCCTGGGCGGCTCCCCTTGAGGAGGGATTAGAGTGAAATAATTTCTGCACTTTGCATTGAGGGGACTGGCAAAGAGGTTGCAGCAGGGAAGACCCCACCTGGAGAATATCTGAGCCGCCACTCAATCGTTCAGGGACCACTCGTGAGGCATCAGAATAGCTCTGCTCAGCCTGTCTGCAATCACGTTGGACTTCCCCAAAATGTGTGTTGCCACTAGAAAGCGCTGGGAAGTGATAGCCCAGTTCCACACTCTCATGGCTTCCCTGCAAAAGGGATAGGACTTGGTTCCCCCCTGTTTATTCAGATACCAGACAACCGACATATTGGCGGAAAGAATTGCAATAGTTCCCTGGGGAAGAAAGCTGTGAGTGCCTGCAACGCTAGAAGCACTGCTCTCATCTCCAGAACACTGATATGCAAGTGAGTCTCGTGATCTTGCCACGTACCTTGAACCGTCCTGCCCAGGTAATGTCCCCCTCACCCCATCTGGGAGGTGTCCGTGGATACCGTGGCAACGGGGGATGGGGGGATGAACAATCTTCCTTGATTCAGATTGGAGAGTAGAAGCCACCAATGAAGATCTTGTCTGCGTAATGAAAATCGGATGGGACAAGGGCAGATCCTGATATGACCACTGGGCCGAAAGGAGCCACTGAAGTATTCGCATGTGCGTGCAATCTGGCAAGAGGGACTAGAATGATGGTAGCCACCATTGTTACCTGCAACTGCAGAACTGTTCTGGCTTGAGCTTTTCTGTGGGGCAATAAGGCCATAACTTGAGCCTGTAACACCTTTATTCTGTCTAAGGGTAGGAATGCTTGCATCTCTACAGAGTCTAGCTCTGTGCCGATAAAGGCAACATGCTGTGATGGCAGCAATACAGATTTTGCCCAATTGAAGGTAATTCCTAACAGACATCCCCATTTGAAGGTGGTTCTCATGGCTTGAAGAAGTAGATGCCTGGTGGGGGCGGTGAGGAGCCAGTCGTCTAGATAAGGAAACACCTGGAATCCTAGACATCTCAGGTGAGCCGTCACCACTGCCAAACATTTGGTAAACACCCTGGGGGCTGTGGTGAGACCAAAGGGCAGGGCCCAGAATTGAAAATGACTGGCTCCCAGCCAGAAGCGTAAATGATCCCTGGAGGCCTTGTTTATCTTGATGTGATAATAGGCGTCCTTGAGATCTATGGAGCACATCCATACTCCTTTCTCCAGCAAGGGGAGAATGGATTGTAACGTGAACATTCGGAACTTGGACTTTTTCAGAAAGCGGTTTAAACAGCTGAGATCCAGAATGGGTCTTAAGTCCCTTGTTCTTTTTGGCACCAAAAATAATCTTGAGTAAGTTCCTGATCCAATCTGGTCTGAGGGGGCTGATTGGATGGCTCCTTTTCTTATTAGCTTTGAGATTTCTAGTGCTGCTTGATCCCGTTGACTGGGTGGAATGTCCGGGATTCTTTTTGACGGTGGGAGAGAAAGGATGAAGGGAATGGTATAACCTCCGGCGATGATTCGAAGCACCCATTGATCCTGAGTGATGGACTCCCAGGCCTGAAGGTGCTCCGAAAAACGACCCCGACTGGTTCCGGAGACGAACAGTCGGGTAATCCCTCAGGGATGCTGAAAGGAGGAGCCACGAAAGGATTCGCGGTTTCCTGTATTGCGGGGGCCTCCACCGCCTCTGGGGTGACATCTTCCGGAGTAATTTCCCCCTCCTCTGCCTCTGGAGGGGGATTCACTCTGATGGGCGGGGGAAGACTTTTGAGACTTTCTGAACCACATTTTTCCTCCCCTCTGAACCTTGGGATAAAGGTCTAGTGGGGAGAGAAAAACGGGCCCCAACGGCAGACAAAGTCTTACCCTCCTGCTCACATCTCGTGAGGGTGTCTTTCACTTTGGGTCCAAAAAGGGAGGACCCGTCAAAAGGGGCGTCCGTGAAAGAAGACTTGAAAGCCTCCGCAAAATGACACAAGCGCATCCAAGATTGCCTCCTGAGGGCTACGCCTGAACTCGCTGCTCTACCCGCCCCTTGGCTGCATAAGATATGAGCCTCATGGACGAGTTGACAATGGAAGAAAGGGTTGACAGCTGGGCGTTAACAGACTGGGTCAATGCCTCAGGCACATTACCCGCCAAGGTATCTCCCAACTCTTTAATGAGATCCCTTTGGAGCCGCGTAAAATGATACAAGTCATTCAGTGACCGCAAAGTAAAGGTCGCTGAAGACCGGGTATGCTTCCCATACCTATCCATGCTCCTAGACTCCTTATTAGGAGGATGGATGGAAGTAGAAGCCTCTGCCAGGTCCTGCTGAGTGGAAGACGGCACCATCATAGCATCTACGGGTACTCCCTTGGTCAAAAATTATTTTCCAGGAGGCGCAGATAAGAACTTACTGGGGCGGCTAGGAAATGGCTCCACGGAGTCAAGGTGTTCCCACACCCTTCGACAAATAAGATCCAACAATTCATCGAAGGGTGGAGACACCCAAGAGGTGGAAGGCTGGGCTCCAAAGGCCTTGAGGAAGACAGACTCCTCCTCAGAAGGGTTTTTGGATGGCCAGTAGCCCCACTGTCTCAAGATCTCCAGGATGTCGGAGAATGAGACATCATCAGAGGACGACTTGGGGGACCCTTCTGCATCATCGAGGTCGGTGTCCGAGGTGACAGACTCATCTGGGGAGTCTAGGTGCTTCCTCTTACACAGCTTCTTTCTGGGAGGCTCTTCAGGCATGGACTCTGAAGGGCCTTCAGAAAGCAAGGGACCACACATGGAAGTATCCTCAGGCCTTGGAGCCCTGCTGTCCAGAGATAGAGGGTCGCCAGAAACTCTAATCTTAGTGTCCAGGGAGGGAGAAGCCGATTCGGGTGAAGTCACCACGGACTTGGCCAGCACGCTCCTCATAGCCTCGAAGGCGGGTACCCCCGAATCAGAGGAAGGGCCCATCTCCGAAGCCATGACCGGAGTCTGTGTTCCCCTAGCCGAAGCACCAAGGGGGAGACTCGGAACCGAAGTCAGTGGTCCCGATGTATCACCCACTGGCCTGACTGAGGACCCCCAAGTACCGAAACCTGCAGAAGGAATAGAGAAGGTTGGAGCCAAGGCCAGAACTGAAAGACTGGTGGGGGGTCTCGGAACCGACCTAAGGACTTCACTCGACTCAGCACTCTCAGACTCCGACAACACTAAGGATGTCGGAGGAGGAAGAAATGGAACCGATACAATGATGGGCTCTGCAGCTGACTGGGCTGGTGCCGAAAATAATTTAGATAACACTGGCGACTGTAGGAGTCTCTGGACCACCCTATCTACGTCCGAATCAGATAACCTGGAAGACCTGGATGAGACAGAAGGGGGTCGAGAAACCTTTCCCATCGGATCCGAGACACGACTAAGAGAACGGCTCCGAATCGGCTCCAAGATGATCGGAGCCGAAGTAGGCTCTAGAAGCACCAAGACCTCATTCGGCGCTGAAAGCTGTGGAACCGAAGAAGCCGGCTCCGAAAAGGAAGGTATTAACTGCGGCTCCGAAACCAATGGAACCGAGCCAGTGGACCCTGCTGTAGACCCTGAATCCTGCGGCTCAAAGGCCAATGGAGCCGAGGAAGGAGACACAGCTTTAGACCCCATAGCCAACAGCTCAGAGACCAGTGGAACCGAGGAAGGGGAAGGAGGGAGAAGAAACAGCTTCCTCAAAGGAGGGTTTAATTAAACCCTTCAGGATAAGTTTATTTTTTCTTTCTTGCAAGACTCTCGAAGAGAAAGCATGACAGACACTGCAAGATTCTTGCAAGTGTTTGGCGCCAAGGCAGTATGCGCAAATCGCGTGACCGTCTGTCAAAGACATCTTATAGCTACACCTTGCACATTTTTTAAAACCGGATGGTTTATGTTCTTTATCTTTGGAAGACATGATACACCACACAAGTCAAACACCAGTCAAACACAAGTTAAACACTGGGGGGGGGGGGTGGCTCTAAGTTAAACGCCGAGACACAAGATAGGGCAAAGGCCCTCTAACTAAAATGGGCCTAGCCCGCCAATCAGAAGGATCACCACACAACAAGAAAACAACAATCCCACACAAACAACAATGCCAATTACCACAATGTAGCTATGAAAATAGCTTTTGAATATAAATTCTCCTACAGAAAACTTCTAAGAGATATGAAAAATTCACAAAGAGGGTACTTAGCCACAGCCAACTTGAGACCACGTCGATACTCCAAGAGCGGCAAACGAGATCTGGGGGTCTGGGCATGGTGCATCCTGGGATATAGGGTTGGCCCAGCCAATGAGAAACTTCGTGCTAGTCAGAAAGGCCGAGTCGGAGCCGATTCTCAGCTCTGAGCCCATCAGTATTGAATGTAGGCGAGATAGGATCACACTACATCCCTTGCTTGACTTAAGAGGAAGGAGGTTTTGGTAAGGACCTCACTTTTATTCCTTACTCTCACAGTAACCATGCAGAAGCTTTTATAGATTTGAAGCTATTCATCAGAAGGCTTCATTTTAAGGTATACCTTCTCAATAGGGATAGAAATGCGGACAACACAGATACCTAACTGAGGGACTATACTAGGACTTACACATGACAAAAAACAAGCACTGTGCCCCCCCCTCTCCATGCACAGCACCACTGCTGCACTCAAAAGTAGATATGAAGTGGATATCAGAAACAGTATCTTAGTAAACCGAAGAAAAAAAAGTTTCTATATCATAAATAGGTTGGAAATTAATGCAGTTGTTAACCTTAGTACAGACAAATATCACAGAATAATGAAAGCCAATAAAAGTGAAGGCATTTTAATTACAGACAGATTCCTACTATGAAAAGATTTTTGATATGCTGGACAATTATTTATTTTTTACTGCAAAACAGATATAGATAGTATCACTGCAGCCTACAGTGATACAGACTTTGGACTTAGATCTCTGAGTGAAGACAAACTACCACAGAATGTCAATGTTTTTTAGCATACCCAAACCCCACAAGAATCCATTAGATCCCCTTACCAACCGGCAATGACCCATGGTAGTTCTATCACTGACTCTATGCCCATACACCTGGGAGCACAGCTAAAACCTCTGGTGAGAACAAGTTGTTCATCTTAGGCATTGTGAACTTCCTAAAGATGATCAAGGACATTTCCATTGGCAAGGACACTATCTTAGTTACCACTGATGTGGAAGCACTATTCACAGTGTGCCCATGTCAGTTCTGCATCCAAGATACTGCTACTATTGCTTTACATATATTTTCCACCACTTTCTACACTTCACCACCCACCACAGACCCACACATCAACTTCTTGCATCTAGCCATTACAAAATCCACGGACACAGGGACACTGTTTCATGATTTGTATAGGAAGCCCACAATGGTCAATATGTTACTACACTTCCACAGCATGCACCATTATATCATCAAAATAAAGGTAGTGAAGTCAATGAGACCTGGCCTCTTTCAACAAGAACTTCGCAGACCTGCAGAGGGACTTTCTCCTCTCCTTAAGGGGTACTCCAACAGGATGCAAAGCAGCTTGCTGACCACATCACATAGTTAAAAAGGAAGGATGACTCCCACACGGAGAGAAACAGGCTACATACGCAAGTAGTAGAAAAAAGGGCTTCATGACCATTTCTTACAAAGTAAACTTTCAAAATATCTGAAAACCAATCCTGAACAACTGGGTGATTACACGATATAACAACTAAGAAATATTTTCAAAACCGGCAATACCCCCTTCCCCAGTTACTGACCCACAGGCATACACAAATGTGGTCCTTCTGACTGCAGGTTTTTCCCAGACTTGAACTCCAATTTGTTCATGTGCTCCTTCACTGGTAAGTCCTACAAGAGCAAGGTTAAAGGCAACTGCAAAAGTGAAGCTGTGGTGTACAGGATACAGTGTAAATCTTGCCAAGCTTTTTATGTGGGTAAAACTATTAACCCACTAAAAAGACGTACAGTACTTTTCAGAGAACAGGGCTAAGATCCTTTAAGAACCCTCCTGCCATGCACATTTGGAGGCAACAAAAATGTGCTGCTGGAGAAGAAAAGTCTCATGGCAGATCAAACTTAATCCTCAAACAACCCCAGGACTAAATTCAAGCAGTCCCATCCACATTGTTTTCACCCTATAGAAATTAAATCACAACTACTGAAGAACCACTAACTCTGAAGAAGCAAAAATAATACACTATAAATTGTGTTAATTTTTTTTTTATTTGCATTGTTCCCTTTAATGAATCGAAGAATTAATGTAACCCATACACCCACCTTGAGCGAACACAGAAACCTGAAATGATAGACTGGATTATCCCCACCGACCACATCAAGAGCACTAAAATGTGTTGAGCTAGGATGGGCTAACATGAAAAAAAAAAACAACTTGTATAATACTCTATTAAAGGGAAAAACTGTAACATAATTTTTTTTTGTGTTTTGGCAAAATATCCCAACTGGACAAATGAACTGGGTATCAGGGCTAGTTTATCAGTCTCTGGCCCAATAAAATCTGGAATTTTTAACGGATACAATTTCTAACATCCACTTCATATGCCATCCAAAAGAGGTTTTACTTTTAACCAGCTGATCAACCTAACAAGGGATGCCACAAAAAGATCTGATTCACATAAATTAAAGGTGTGCATTTGCTCGTAAAAGCATGAATCTTAAGCAAATATACTTTTTTGTCAATGCCTTTTAATCATTCTGGTGTATGCTGTATTTATTATATTTCACTTTTACCTAGAAATTTCCTGTAAAAGTGGAAACCAAGCTCTAAGTTTTACACACTCAGATAGGGCAGATATGGTTATAGTTCGATTTACTCTGATGTCACCCAATATATAAATTTAATGCAACTAATGTAATGTACGTTGTATCGATGATTATCTGGGTTGTGGTTTATAGACTTTGGAGGTTTTTATAGGCTGTCTATTATGTAGGTGGAGCTGATGAAGTCTAGACAAAATCACCACATAACTTAATGAAAACACTGCTGTTAAACTGTTAGGGAGGTTTGTCCAGGATGGACTTGCTCACTTTGGATTTGTCCAAAGAGTTTATCATGCATATTAAGGTACAGGCAGGTGAGCCTGATGAATTCTAGACAGTGACAGCCCTCCACCCTGGACATACCTCCTGCTAAGCATTGTAAAAGTATGCATATTCATAGATTAGTACTAGGCTAACTGTCTTCAAGGGCCATTTTAAGCCTAGCCATTACCTCATGCGAGAATCAAACCCTGCACCTTGTGTTACTAAGGTAAGCACCTTGACCATTACGCCAACCTCCCAACTAAGCTGAAAAGATTCAGTTTGTAATAAGCACTGAAAAAGAATAAACCTTTTACATGGAAATTGATTTAAGGCTATTTTGAATCATTTCAAGCAGAAGGTGAATGAGGCAGTGGTAAGTTATACTAAGTAGGAGAAGCTGTTCATTGTAATTTTCAATTGACCCAGGTTTCAAAAGAGCAGAGGGCACGTACCCAAAAGTCTTTTTTCAGGACTTTCAATGTATCTCAGTTTAGGTCTTTCTGTTTTTTTTTCCTTCCCAACTGCTTGGGTAGGTTTAGGATATAGATTCCACCAGTGAAGGTTGCTACTATCCTTCAATTTTTATGAGAAGTCAAACATCTAAAATTCTTGGTCTTTCACAAGGAGGCAGGCAAGGTTCCTATACTCAGTCATTTTAATGGCTATGAATCCTCTCCCATCTCACCCTCCATATCAAGATTAACAGGATGAAGAGATACACATTAGTCTGGTGATAGACTGAATTAATAAACAGGTTGGAGGGGACAGATCAACAAAGATGCTCTATGCAGATGATGTGCCAATACAGACAAACTTCAGCAAATAAAAGGAGAACAAAACGCAAAACTGAAGGCACAAGATGAAATTGAATACTGACAGGACACTGTCCTGGCAACAACTGGAGAAATCAGAAGAAGCTACAAGCGGAGATAAAAGGGAAAATAGTGGAGCAGAGTAACAGCTTCAAGTATCTGGGGAGGGGTGGTTGAGAAGAAGGGCAGTCTGAATAAGAGGTCAAAGCTAGAATCAGAGATGCTGCAGCCAAATGGCACTCAGTGTCAGGGGTAGCATGTGAAAGAACACCGAACAGACTGAAAAGTAAGTTGTGCAAAACAGTGATGTGATGAGCACTTGTATATGGTACAGAAATATGGGCAGTGAAGGCAAAGCAGCTGAGAAAGCTAGATGTGATGGAAGTGAAGTACTTGAAATGGATGTTGGATGCATACTGTAGGACAGGTAAAGAATGACAATATCAGAGCAGAAATGACATTATCAGAGCAGTAGTCAAAGTAGCTCCGTTTGCAGAGAAGGCCAAAGAGAACAAATTACAGTGGGTCAAGACAAGTGCAGGAAAACAGAAGACAATGTGGCAAAAGAAATATGGGAGAGACAAGAGAAAACAAGGACATCCAGCCTAGAGATGGCTAGATTATGTGAGAACTGCAACAGTCAGGCATAACTGTGAAAGAAGGTAGTAGAAATGGTAAATTGAGAGAGCTGGTAATTGCTGATGCAACAATCAGAGGTCTTATGTAGAATAAGATGGGAAGAAGGGGGTTGATGATGATTAGTTTGGCAGTTAGTGCAGAGGATTAAGGCTGTTAACAAGTTGCTGCGTATCGTCCAACCAGGGAACAGGATTTTATTCCTTCCATTCCCATTTGTCTATTTTGTGATTCTTACAACGTTACTTAAATATTACTCCTGGGTCTTTACTGAAAAGGGATACTTGTGCTTAGTGGATTTATTCTGCCAACAAATTAATAGAACAAAAAATGCAGCTATTAGTTAAGCAGTTGACAAAGTGCTACTGCCATCAGAATATACTTCCACAATCTTGATTGCATCTGTTAAAATTCAGATGCTTAGTTTGATAGCTTTACTTGTCTAAAACAAAAGTTATGTACTCACAATAATGATGCATCTCTGTTCTCTCTTTTCGTCCTTCCTCAACCGATGGGTTTTGGATCTGACCTCTGATCTGACTTTGGACATTTTCCAGACTTAGGATCCATAGCTAAGCTCCTTCTCTTACCCATAATCCTATGCCAACCCCAACCAGATCTCAGACTGAGTTTGCCAACAGATGTCTGCGTCTGTGTGTTTATATATATATATATATATATATATATATATATATATATATTTATATATATATCTACATACACACACACACACACTATATATATATATATATATATATATGCACATACACAATATATATATATATTACACACACACGCACACAATTTATTTTTTTAAGATATACAGGAGGAAAAGGAAATCAGTTAGCCTACTGTGGAACTGCAGCAGAGAGAACAACATCCCAAGAGTCTGGACTTGCCATAAGTCTAACCGAAGACCTTCCAAGAAATGGAAGGGGAAAAGATGGAGGGAGGTTGAGGAAGGATGGAAAAAGACAACATAGATGCTAAGTTATAGCGAGTACATAACTTTTGTATCGGATGTCTTTTCCGTCCATTCCACAACTAATGATACAGACCCTCCAGCCCCTGAATCCCAGGGTGATTCTCATAGAAGGATATTCTGGAGTATGGTGGAACTGAAAGCCTCTCTACTTCTGGAAAAAACATCCAGTTTGCACGGAGCAATAAATGTATGAACATTTGACCAGATAGCAACAGCACAATGTCATCAACTGATGTTCTAGATAAAAAGGCAGAAGTGGAGGCTGATTTTGTTAATGTGCTTTTGGAGTTTTTGGTAAAGCCAAGCCTTTGGTCTGTTAAATGTGAGAGATGCAGTTAGCTACAGTCTTGCACAATTTTGCTTTGGAAAAAGACAAACAAATGGTCAGACTTCCTTAAAGGTTTCATTCTGTGGAGGTAAAATTGCAACTATCTATGTAAATCTCAATAAATGAAGCATACAGTTTCCTTTTATTGAATGGACTGATTGAGTGCTGCCTCTGATGCCTTCTTAGGTAGAAAGGAGGGATTGATGTGCAAAAAGACCTTGTCTTTATGAAAAAATGATGTGGAGGCTGACAAGATAAGGCCTGGATTTCAGATACTCTTCTAGCTGATGTAATAGCCACTACAAAGATGATTTTTCATGACTGGAACTTTAGAAGCATTTTGGCTGCTGGTTCAAATGGAATCTGAGTTAATGCTTCCAATAGCACAGTAAGATCCTAAGGAGGGTGGGATCTCTAATAGGCAGTTGGAGAAGGAAAAGTACCTTTGAGGAAGACTTTACACAATTTAAGATAAGAGAGACAAGTGAGAAGTAATTCTCCCCCATGTGAAAATTGGAAATTGCAGCTAAATTTACTTTGATTGTGGAGTAACTGTCTCCATCATGAAAAACTGAAGTGTGAATTTCTAGCACTGCAGAAAAGGGGGTGAAAAAAGGATCCAAATGACTCTCAGATGCCCAAATGGAACATTTTTCTATTTATTTTGCAGATCTTCCTGGATGAATTTTTCTGAAAGGATGAGAGATTATGTACTACTGCACAAAAAAAGCCTGAACTGTCTTACCCATCAGTGGAGAAACCATGAGGTCAACTTGAGGGCTCAAATTCCCAGGTGAGGCATCCCGGACAGGTAAGACAGAAGATCTGGATCCAGTAATCAAGGAGGGTGTATCAGATGAGGCCAAAAGAAGGGGAACCACAGCCGGTGAGGGCAGAATGGGGCAATAAGGATGATCATGCTGTTCTGTCGAGAAGCTTTCTGTAGAAATTTCAGAATTAGTGGGGCTTGTGGGTACACAAAGAAAACTGGAAGGTCAATTGTAGATTAGAGCTTGTTCCCTCTTTGTTGATGTTCCAGGCCACTGACATATTATCCGTCTGAATGGATATCATCCCTAACAAGGAGGATGCAATGGAATGCCAGCAATGTTAAGAGGACTACCCTCATCTCTAAGACACTGATGTGAAAACTGGCCTCTGAGGGGACCACAAGCCTTGGACCATCTTCTCTATATAACATCCCCCACCCCAACTAGGAAGTATCCACAGTCTCAGTGGTTCTTGGCAAAAGGGGAAAGGGGGCGTCCCTGAGAAACCTTAAATGACCAAATCCACCAAGTTACATGGTCTCTGCAGATTTTGGCAAGAGAAACTGAAAAGTTCATAGGCCGGTGTCTGGTTGACCCCTGGATTGCCAACATCCACTGCAAAACTCTCATACAGAATCTTGCCAGAGGAACAGAAGTGATAGCCGCTGCCATTAACCTAGATGGTGTAACACCAACCTACCTGAAGGGGCTTGAAAGGAAAGCAGTTGTAAGGCTTGATTCTCTAATGCAGACAACCTGGCTTGTGGTAGCCTTACTACCTGGGAATTAGTGCCTAGTTTGGAGCAAAGTTGAAGGATGTAATCCCTGGCGTGGACTAGAAGATGCTTAGTGGGAGTGACGCATTTGGTGAACATTGGGGGGGGGGGGGGTGGCAAGACCAAAAGACAAGGTCCTGAATTGGAAATGACCATCTCCCAGATGGAAGTACAGAAACCTTCTGGACTGTCTGTCTATTCTGATGTGATAGTATGCATCCTGTAGGTCCACTGAGCACATCCAGTCATCTTTCTTTAGCAGCACGGGAATAGACTGTGTCATGACCATTCAAACTTACAGTGTTTGACAAATAGATTTAGATAGCTTAGATCTAGACTTGGCTTGATGTCCCCATTCTTCTTTGGCACTAAAAAGAACCTTGAGTAAGTTCTGAACCCTTGTTGATCTGATGGAACCTTCTGGATGACTCTTTTTGAAAGCAGCTTTTCTATTTCTAATGCTATTGCTCTTCTTTGGTGGGCTGGAACATTGGGGAAGTTTCTTCATTGTTAGGGGTGGGTAAAGAAAAGGGATATGATAGCCTCTGGTGATGACAGACTGCACCCAGCCATCTTCAGTGATGGATGTCCAGGCTTGTGGGTGCAGAGATAAGCCCCCCCCCCCCCCGAGTGGCTCCAGAGTCCAGTAGTCTGGCAGCCCTTCAGAAACAATAAGGCTTTCCAGTGAATCGACCTCTAAAGCCTTGGTTCTGCAGACCCCCTCTGCCATGAGGGTGACATCTATGATTAGTAAACCCCTCTGTCTCAAGAGGATCGAGTCTTTGATAAAACACTGAGACTTCCAGATCCACATTCTCTTACCCCCTTTCTGGTTCTTAGGAAAGGTCCTTTGAGAAGGTGAAAACCATATCTTAATGGCAGAAACAGTTTTCCCATCCTTCTCGCTTCTGGAGAGAGAGTGTCCAAGATCTTAGGGTCAAAAAAAGTCAATCTATCAATGGTAGCACTGATGAAGGATGTCTTCAATGGTTCTGCAAAATCACAAACACATCCAGGCATGCCTCCATACTGTAATGCCTCTGCCTACAGCTCTAGAAAACACCTTCCATTGCATTAGAGATCAAACACATGGGAGTAATTAGAAAGGGATTCTAGGACGGCCAATAGCAAATCTGCAGTTTTTCTGTCTTATGAAGACATGGACACAAAGAGGGATTTGGAAAGTTCCTTAGTCAAGTCCCTCAGAAACCTCATCGTATGTACCAAGTAATTCCGCAATCTCAGGCAAAGTTCACAGAACCACAAACATGCTTCCTATATCTGTCCAGGACCTTAGACACTTTATTAGGAAGGTGAACAGATGAGCTCTCCTCTGCGAGCTCCTTTTTTGTGGCTGTCACTACCAACATAGCATCCACAGCCAGAACCTTGCTCCAATGAGTTTTAACTTTACAGGCTACTAAGTACTTATCAGGTTTCCACAGAATTGGTTATGCCACTTCTGGTTTCTTTCATGCCTGACAATAAATGAAGTCAATAACATCACATTAGCCAGAGAGAGCATCCAGGAAGTAGATGAGCCAGTGCCAAAAGCTTCAAGTAAAACAGATTATTCCCGAGAAGGGGCACTGAAAGACCAATCGCTTTTCTGTCTCAATAATTTGAGAATTTCTTTGGAGAAGACATCATCAAGGGGTGATCTGGAGGACTCCTCCCCTATACTGAAATTCATATCTTCTGGGAGGGGAGTCAATTTGCCTTCTCTTACATTTGTGATTTTGAGGATTTTTCCACATGGGGACATTCCAAGGAAGACTCAAGCCTGAGGAGAGTCCTGAACAAAGACCGTCTCGAAGCCAGTGTGCACTGGCTACCCCAATGGGACAGACTGAACAGGATCAGGACACAAGGGCTCTGACAAACGTCTGGTAGACCTGAAGGAAGATTATGTGGGGTGCGGTGGATCTAGACTCTCTCGACTAGTCTCTCCTGTAAGAATGGGGAATTTAGCCTGAAAGCAATTGGCTCCCAAGAAAATCTTGGTTCCCTATGAAAGAGTGTGAAGAGACAGAAAACAAATTCAATGGAACAGATGGATCTGAAGCCATAGACACTTAGCTGCCAAAGCCAAGGCAGGTGGGTGGTCAGGGGATCACTTCCTTGTTTCTTAAGCCTTTTCTTTTTATCTCCTTTGTCTTCTTTGTGTTTGTCCAAAGGCTTCTTTCTGGAAAGGGACGATCCAGAAGCAGAAGATGAAGCAAGTGGGGAAATGAGACCTCTGAGGATCAATTTGTTTTGACACTCAGTGACTGTCCTTTGTCCAAAGGTAGTGCAGATGTCACAATCCTCGTCTAAGTGGCTTGCCCCCAAACAATAGACACACTTGCTACGACAATCTGAACTGGGTGTCTCATGGCCACAAGAGACACACTTCTTACACCCTGTTGGTTTATCTGCCATGTCAAAACAGAAAACAACCACAAGTTCAAGGAACTAGAAACTACAGAGGAAAAAGTCGAGGAAGAAGAATACTAACTATGGTATGGAGAATACTCTACAGAGCAGAAGGTAACAACAGTAAAATATCAACAATGGTAATACGATATACCAGGCAAAAAACTTGTAGTAGTAGAAAAGGCCATGTGGCCAAGAAAGGCAATAAATAAATAACTTTTTTTAAAGGAAGGATGTGATAATGAAATAGAAGAAAAAAGGCAGAAATAACAGCACTAAAGTACTAAAACAGTAGACAAAAAAGGTTTTACACTTATCTCTAGCCTGAGCCACGAAATCCATGTCTGAATGCATTGAGCAGCAAACAAGATCTGAAGTATGGTTGCGGTTGGTACAGAATTATGGGTAAGGGGAGAAGCCTGAGCTTCAACTCCTAACTCTGGAAAATGGCCAACGTCAGATCTGAGGTTAGATCCAAAATCCATCGGTTGAAAGACGAAAAAGACATCAGATTTGTTCATTTCCACTTAGGAAGGCTGACTCAAGAGTGAGGTACATAATACATGGATATTTTAAAGCTCTTAGGCACACAGCTTCATAAAATCTTTCAGACACATGCAAATACAATTATAAAGTACACGTGGAAATTTCCTATTTAAATGATGATATGGATTCCAAATTACCTCCTCCTTATATTTATTCCATGTTTACAAAATCCTTATGTTTTACTCAAATTTTCTTATTCAGATGTTGAAAAAGATACTACTACTAAATTAGTGGTTAATGACAGCAGTTACTTCCACGTTATATAAACTTACTGTAGGATCTACCTCCAAATGGAGGCATTATTTTGGAACTATTCCATCCCTAGGTGATTAAGTGCTTAAGATTAAAAGTTTTTCAACAAATTCCTGCACTTGTAAATCAATGAAGAATCCATCCATCACTGCCAAATCACAAACAACTCCTATAGTGACCCCATGAACAACCACCATCTTCCACACACTTTACTAGGCAAGTAGGGAATGGAAGTAGATTGCTAGGCTGTTCTTCCACAGCACCGCATACTTGAACATATTAATTACTGACAACTAGGGGTTGCTAATCCATCTACCACAATGTCTTTTGAATATGAGAAAAAATCTTGAGTACCAAGAGAAAACTCATGTAAACAAAGGGAGGACATGTAGACAATGTACGGAATGCACCCACAAAGAGAACTGCACTAGAGAACCTCTTGTTTCGGATGAAAATAAAACTAAAAACGAAAATCCAACAAAAAAGTAGAAACGAACCAGGCAGTGACCAAAAAGGTTGCACGGACTGTTTATTGTAGTAAGCGCTTTCGGTCGAGGTAATCCCCCAACCTTCATCAGACATACACGAAATAACAACCATAATCCCTTCTTTTAACATATGGCTTAATGAAATTCCATTTTCGTTAATTGAATAATTCATTATTTATACTTAAAGAGCCCAGCTATAAATATGCTGTGTAAAATAAATGCAAGAAGGCTGTAGTTTTTCCCAACAAAACAACAGAATAAATAAAACCATGAATATTATACATATAAATGAATATTTGTATAAAATACATATAAGCCATAATTTAACTATAGGTTAATGTAAAAATATATGAATATATTAGTTCATAATAAAATGACATCACATTAAATTAAAACATTGAATTGATTGAGAATAATAAATTGTCAACCCTACACTATAATGTCATATTTTACTCCAATGTTAAAATTCATTTTTAGCAGCATTTGAACAATATAAATAAAACAAAATAACACAAACTTACACCAAACAAGAAAAAGTTAACACTCGCCAATGACTATCCTACTTTTAACGATATTATTATATAGATTATGTTGTACTATATTTGTTTGATAATCATTTGATAATTATTCCATGAACCTAGCCAACTACACTAGCATCACCTCATTAATGCTTTTAATTTTAGTATGCTTTTTAATGATGCATACTCATTAAGACCTGGGGAAATATAGGCTGCCGTTCTGATTTGCCATAATAATTCTTGTTCTTCTAACCAAAGTTGCCATGGTCCACCCCTAATACTAACATTAATTTGTTGAATGACAGCAAATACAAAACTATGATCAGGTTCATCGTGGATGTGCCTGGCAAGGGCATTTGTTAAATCTTTTCTGCCTACGGCATAAATATGCTCACAAAGAGAACTGCACTAGAGAACCTCTTGTTTCGGGTGACAACGCAACTCACTGTGTCATTGAGCTACCCTATGAGGAATACGTTTATGCAAATAAAAATGATGTTCAGCAAGGCTGACCAAAACATGGCCCGCGGGCCTCATTCTGCCCGTGGTGCAATTTTGCTCGGCCTGCCTGAACTGCTGCATGGTGACAAGCACACACACTCTTTAGCTTTTGTACATGCATTCATTCACTCACTCTCTCTTTCTGATCGCTCACACACGCACACACATACACACCCTCGTCAGCTTTCATACCTGCATTTAGTCGCCCTCTCTCTCTCTGATTGCTTACACACACTCTTCAGCTTTCATACCTGCAAACGCTCTCTCTCTTTCCGATCGCTCACACACACACACACACACATACACACCCTCTTCAGCTTTCATACCTGCATTTAGTCACCCTCTCTCTCTCTGATTGCTTACACACACTCTTCAGCTTTCATACCTGCATTCAGTCACTCTCTCTCTCTCTGATTGCATGTGCGCGCGCACACACACACACACACACACACACACACACACACACACACACACACACTTCAGCTTTCATACCTGCATTCAGTCACTCTCTCTCCGATTGCTCACAAACACACACTTTTCATCTTTCATGCCTGCATTCATTCACAGTTTCTCTCTTTCCGATTGCTCACACATACACTTTTCAGCTTTCATGCCTGCATTCATTCACAGTTTCTCTCTTTCTGATTGCTCACACACACACACACACACACACACACACACACACACACACACGCACACACACACGCACACACACACACACACACACACACACACACACACACACACCAGCTTTTATGCCTGCATTCAGTCACTGTCTCCCCGATCGCTCACACACACACTCTTCAGCTTTCATGCCTGCATTTAGTCACTCTCTCTCTCCGAATGCTCACACACATTCTTCAGCTTTCATACATGCATTCACTCACTCAACTCTCTCCGATCGCTCACACACACACTCTTCAGCTTTCATGCCTGCATTCACTCTCTCTCCGATCGCTCACACACACTCTCTTCATACCTCTCACACACATTCTTCAGCTTTCATACATGCATTCACTCACTGACTCTCTCCGATCGCTCACACACACTCTCTTCATACCTCTCAACTGTCCAGATTTTCGCAGAATGTCCAGATTTTTGCCACATATTTTTTTGTCTGTTTCCCATAAAATTTGTGTTTTCTGGCAAATCATTGATGGCTGAAGTCTGAAAATAATAACAGATATTTGAGTTACAGATGTCATGCCCTTCAGAAAAATCATGCTAATGCAAAACTTATCAGCTTTTGAAGTTTGTAAAGGTAATATTTAAAAATTGTCCCTCTTTTTTGTGAATTTATCCCCCTATTATATGGTTTTGTCCAGATTTCTTGCTCAGAGAGGTATAACTCTCTACAGCTTTTTACCTAATTTTAAATACAGTACTAAACTATGAAGTTAAGCAAGCATGCAGGCATCCTTACAACTGCATTATTCTGGTTGGCAGCTTTTGCTGGGGTAGAGTGATGTCATGCACTATTTGTGGAACTCCCAAGGCTGAGAGGAAGTAGCGGAGGGGCGGGGCCTGTAAAACAATAAAGGACAAGTAGGTAGCAATTAATTTCTTGGACCTTATTCTCCCTGCTTCGTAGAGACAGACTCCTACAGTAAGGTAAGGCTTCCAATTAAAAGTGTAGTGTGGATGGTGACAGTTGTGTTTGGGGGAATGTGCTTTATTTTCCTAATAGTAAATTATCTGACCTAGCTCTGGGGAGGGGGGGGGGGTCCGATTATGCTTTTTAAAGATGTTTGTAGTTGTACTTGGAGTTTGCCTTATTACTTCTTGTCAGCTTTAGTATCTGAAAAGTGTTGAATTTAAGAAGGCAGTATTTTGCATACTCACTGTATAAGAATAAGACTGAAGAGAGATGTGCAGTGCACGAAAAGTTTGTGTTAGTTTTCTACACTGTTTTGTTGCAACGCGCATGGCCCATGGTTAATCTCGTGGTCACGTTTCTGAGTCCGCAATTAGTGTTGTTGGTTTGTTTAATTGCTTCAACTTCAGCATACTGAGGTTGTGTGTTACTACTACTTATCCTGAAACAAAAATGCCTAACAGGAAAAGAAAAATTAAAGATGAAAAGCAAGTGTATCAAAGCTGATGGGAATCAAGACTATTTGATTACAAACAGGAATAAAATTCAATGTCTTGTTTGCATGCAAGTTATGTCAGTGCTTAAAGAGTATAATGTGAAAACACACTACAGTACATTACACAGTAAAACCTTTGATATGTATAGTGGAGAATCAAGATACACCATTATTGCAGAATATAAGAAGAAATTCATGCACCAAACCCTTTTTTTGCAAAACTTAGCACTGAACAAAGTTTTAGCCTTGCCGCTTTGTACAAAGTAGCAGTGGAGTTAGCGAAAGCAAAGAAGCTTTTTAATGACGGTGTGATAGTGAAGAAATGTGCAACTGAAATGGCAAAACAATTTAATGTGCCAAAATTAGCTGAGAAGTTCGAAACAGTGGCATTATCTCAATAGACCAT
This sequence comes from Protopterus annectens, assembly GCF_019279795.1. Classification (NCBI taxonomy): domain Eukaryota; kingdom Metazoa; phylum Chordata; order Ceratodontiformes; family Protopteridae; genus Protopterus; species Protopterus annectens. The sequence continues at coordinate 419,180,061 of NC_056726.1, read as the reverse complement.
TGCAAGATACGTATAACACATGGATCAATATGATTCAAAAAAGCTGTGTGATTTAATAGCAAAATGTGAGTAACTTTTCATTGTGTCTGGATGAAAGTACTGATCAAGCAGGCACAAGTCAACATTTAATTTTTGTTCGAATTATTCAGGAGGACTTCACTATTAATGAAGGGGTTTCTATTACCTGATCGAACGTTTAGGTTACTGCATGGATCAGGCAATCCCAAACAAAACTAAGACTCTCTGTACCAAAGGCAAGCGTCCAGTCTGGTGGGCCCCAGCCATAAACAAGCTCTACAACAAAAGGAGGAAGCTACTACAAGATAGAGCAAAATCCTTGAAAGGTAAGACACCTTTGATCATTATAAGTAAAAAACTAAGAGCTCTCATAAAATCATCCAAGGCAAATTTTGAGAGAAAAATCGCCAAGGACTCTAAAGACAATCATAAGGCCTTCTTTAGCTATGTTAGAAACCTAGGAGGAAACTCCCAGATATGCTCAGAATTAGTTCAAAATGATGTGAAAATTACTGAACCTACACACATTGCTAACATACTGGCTGACAGGTTTAGTGCAAACTTCTCCCCCCCTCCCCCCCAAAAGGAGAGATATCTATTCCAGAGGATTGTAGCCCCCCCCCAAACATCTCCAACGCCCAGATGAGAACTGCCCTCACTAAGGCAAAAAACACAGCATCCATGGGACCGGATGGTGTCCCCGGCTGTGTGCTTCATGAACTCAACGAGGAATTAAACCCACAGTTAGGACAGCTGTTTAATCTTAGCCTCACCTCAGGATACGCACCCAAGGAGTGGCGACGGTGACTGTGGTCCCACTTCATAAGGCGGTGCCTCCACAGACCCTGGAAATTACCGCCCCATTAGCTTGACAAGCCTTATCTGCAAAGCCATGGAGAGGATCATAATGGAACTCATAAATAAAGACATAGGGAACTTGCAGACTTTGGATCCAACCCAGTTTGGCTTTGTCAAAGGCAGATCCTGCCTCTTAAACTTGGTTGACTTTTTCAAGACAGTCACCAAGGCCATTGATGAGGAAAGGCAGTCCATACAGCCTACCTCGACCTGGCAAAAGCCTTGACACAATACCCCACTCAGGTATCATCGAAAAACTCATCAGCTTGAATGTAAACCCATACATCACAAGATGGGTTGCAAACTGGCTAAGTGACAGAACCCACAGGGTCAGAGTTGCTGGAGCCATGTCAGACTCAAAGCCTGTCACAAGTGGTGTCCCACAGGGCTCAGTCCTGGGTCCACTCTTGTTCAGCATCTACTTTTCTGAAGTACAAGCAAACACAGGAGGGTTATGGCTGACAAAGTTTGCAGATGACTGCAAACTGGGCCATAGTCGAAAACACATCTGACACAGATATCCTCCAGAAGGGCCTCACAGAAACGGATAACTGGTGCCAGAGCCATGGCCTGAAGTTAAACGCCAAAAATGCATAGTCATACCCTTCGGGAAAAACAAGGTTACCCCTAGCTACCATATAGGTGGCAATCCACTGAGCACAGAAAAAGTCATCAGGGATCTGGGGACCCAAGTTGACAGTAGCCTTTCGTTTGACACTCATGTTGCTAAAGTAGTTAGGAAAACCTTCTATATCGCCCACCTGATAATGAAGGGATTCACATCTAGATCAAGGGAGGTCATCGTCCCCCTGTACTCATCACTCATTAGACCTATGATTGAGTACAATGCCCCGTTTGGAATGTATCTGACCAGACACCTGCTGCAGCTTGAAAGGCCCCAAAAGTTCCTCACCAAAAGGATAAAGGGTCTCAAAAATATGTCTTATGCTGCCCGACTGAAAGAACTCTAGCTCTATTCAGTCTCATACTGCTTGCTCAGAGGTGACCTGTGCCTGACATATAAGGCCATGTCAAACCCAGATTTGATGAATATGCTTCACCTCAAAAAATCTAGATCCCTCAGAACCACAAGGGCGGGAGACTTAAACCTTGACACGGTTATAAATAGAACGTGCTGGAGGGACAGATTCATCACCCAGAGACTCCCTATGCTGTGGAACAAAATCCCAGTACATGTGAGGCAGAGCACCTCGCTGGCCTTGTTCAAGAGGAATCTTGACCAATGGATGGGAGATCGCAGATATACCCCAGGGATTACTTCAGTGTCACTGCTTGACAGAGGCACAGAAAAATGATAGGCATAGTTTTTATTCAAACTAAAGGAGTGGCGAAAGCCACATAACTATGGGCTAGGCTTATAAATGCCCTTGGGCAGATAGCCTAGTATGAACCTATGAACCTATAATATCAAAAGCAAAAAAAAGGGAACGGCCAATTTAACGCAGGGAAAGAATTCCCTTGGCCGTTATGCAGATTTTTTCCCTTTCCTCACTGTAGAGTGATCTTGGAGTTAGTATATTTAGTTAGGGGGGTGTGGGGGGGGGGGTGAAGCCCCCACTTCACTTTGGTTTAATTTTTTTTTTTTTTGCGGCACAGGGAATTCATTCCCTACATTAAATCAGACATTAGCTGTTTTAATTTTTCGATATTACCAGTTCGATGTTTGGATATTTGCTAACCTATCGGGTAATATAGATGCCAATGAAGAACTCCTCAGTCTTATACCTTTGCATGGGACTGCAAAAGGTACTGATATTTTTAAAGCAGTTTAAAAGTCTGTTATGAACTACGGAGGATTTGATAAATGTTCATGCATCGTAACAGATGGGGCCAAAGCTATGACAGGGTCTGGAAGCAGCTTTTCTGGACTACTGAAATAAAATAATATTAACTTCCCCACAAATCATTGCGTAATTCACCAAGAAGCACTCTGTGGAAAATTTCTACATCAACTCAATGCCATGAAAATAGCTGTAAAAATAACTATTATACGAGGAAGTAATAGATCTCTGAGTCATTGCAAATTTCAAGATTTCTTAAGTGAAATGGATGCTGCATATGGTGATTTGCTCCCTCATTCTGATATTCGCTGGTTGAGTGCTGGAAAATGTCTGGAACACTTTTTTTCCATTCAGAAAGAAATATCCATATTTCTTAAAAATGATGTGAAGTCTGACATAACAGAACTTGAAAATTTAATGCAACATCCCATATTTTTAACAGATCTTGCATTTATAACAGATATGACCAACCATTTGCGGTGGTGCAGCGGTAGCGTTGTTGCCTCACAGCAAGAGGTTCTCCCATTCGATTCTCAGCTAGTGTGCAGGGAGTGCCTTCTGTGTGGAGTCTGCATGTCCTCCCCGCAGGTCGAGTGGTGTTCTGAAAGACATGTATGAATGGGCGTGCCTTCGTTGAAGGTTGGGAGTCGAGCTGGCAACTCGGCAACGTGAAAATCTACTGCCAATAGTGGACCGGAGTTCTGCTGTGGCGACCCCTATCCGGGAAAAGCCGAAAGACAACAACAACATGACCAACCATTTGAATGAGCTGAACTTAACAATGCAGGGCAAACAGAATACTGCCAACTTATATGGTGATTTGTACGGCTTTAAAAGTAAATTGAAGCTTTTTAAATCACATTGGCGAATAATATTTTTACTTTCTTTCCTAATTGCAAAGAACATTTTGAAGAAATGAAGAACTCTGAGGAAATATCATTTTCAGCTCACGTGAAGTATACTGACATGATCACTGAAGATTTTGAGAATCAATTTGGTGATTTTAAGGAAACTGAAGATGTTTCAATTTTTACTCAACCCTTGACCGTCACCATTGAAAATTTAAAATCTGACCTTCAGCTGGAATTGTGTGATTTGCAATCAGCCCCTTTTTATACTAACAGAAGTGAATAAGGAGAAGATATTTTTAAATGACTACCAATACAGTGGTACCCGAAATTAAGGAATTTTGGACTCCTGATGTCCCCAATGCTAAGAAGCACATATCTTTGTAAAAGCACTTTTTCAATGATGAAATTCATTAACTCAAAGTACAGATGTACATTGACAGATAATTCTCTCGCAAATTTACTGTGATTGGCAACTACAAGTATCGACACTAGCTACTTTAGTAAATGAAGCCGAACTACTGCAGAGCTCTCATTAAAATGAAGAAGTTGAGAGGTACGATGGTCACAAATGCAGACAGGATATGGTCATAACTTTAAACAGAGGTTTGATAAGCACTCTAGGACAGACATTCAATTTCTAAAAAGGACTCATTTTTTTGTGCACTTGAACTTAATAAGTTCCAGTGGTTCAGGCGTGTGAAGAATTTCTTAAGCACAGAGCCAGAGGCTGCCAAGAAGAGAGAGCATGCAGAAGAAACACTGACACTGTTAACAAGTGAGTTATGAGGGTTAAATGCCAGCAGGTTTAATACATTACTACAGCTAGAAAACTGACCCTTAATGGAAAGACATTTGTTCTTTAAAAATTACTGCATCTTGTTTACTGTTTCAATAAAAAACATTTATAAGCACCATAACTTTTCTTTCTTATGAAATTTTTGAAGTGCTTGCTAAACCTAATACCATAGGATTCTCCAGGTAATTTCAATATATATACTGTACTTATTATTATGGATGAAGCCCTCGGATTACCTAAGGTTGGACAGCCCAGATATACAGGATACATTTTCCACCACTTAAATTATTTTAATGGCCAGTGCAACCATAACTGTTTGTTGGTAGTGTTTTCATATTCCAGCTCCCTTTTTCATTACTGGTGGACTTGTCCCCAAATTATGAGTTCAAGTTAACTTTATTAACCTGCTCACTGCCTCAGCAGGGACATAATCAATAAAAAGACACCAAAACATATGTAATACATGAATATATAATCAAACATGGGAAATATACAGATGTACTTTAGACTGATCAGGCAACATCCCAGGATGTTATTGGGGTCCACTGAGGCTGCGTTTTAGGTTTTAGTGAGCATAGCCAGTACATGGCTCCCTAATCATAAGCGGGGGGGATATGTTTGAAGGTATTTCTTGGAGGATGGTTGGGGGTGACGGGGGTAAAGTTGAGACTGAAGTTGTCCATTAACAGGTTTGCTATATTGCCAGACTCTGGGAATGTGGCACCATTAACCAGCAGTTCAGCACATTGCTGTGTGCTGCCCTTGAGGTTTCTGACACAGCTGAAGAAGGACTTATGGATATCTTAACCTTAAAGTTTGTTTGGTTTGACCTAATTAGACCTTTTAATTGTCTATATAGTTTGATGCAGAGTTTTTATATCAACAGGAATTACCCTTCCTGATTTTTTGCACACTTTTTTTTTCCTTTTGTTATATATCCTGTTTAATTTGGGATGCCACCAGGGTGGTATGTTTCTGGGGCTAGTTCTGGGATTACTTATGATAGGTACAGCAGCCTCTATGCAGCCACTGACATGCTTGTACAGAGTTTCTGAGAGCAATTCAGCATAGGTTACTGTGTTCCCAAGGTTTGGAGAACATTGAATTTTGATAAACCATCATATCCATAAAAGGTATACTTTGTCTTGAAATAGTTCCTGACCGTTACTGACTTTGCTGAGGTTACATAGCCGATTTTGATTTCAAAAGAGTCAGCTTTATGGTTGGACCTTACTAGAACGATGAGACACAGGGGGCGGTGGTTGTAGCATTCTGCTGTCCTTGTGAGTACGAGGTCCAGTATGTTGGAGCCTGTAGTGGGCAAATTAAATATTTGGTCAAGGGTGTTTGTATTTACCAAGTCCAGGAATCTCTGTGTCTAAGATTTGTAGCTGTGTAGGACTTCCAGTCTTAAGAGGTGCAATTAAAATCTCCCATGAGTAAGGTATTAGGTTGGATGGTTAAGTGTCTCCAGTAGGTTCAAGTATGCATTATGAGCATCTTGGGACATGGAGGGTGACCTATAGCTAGATTACATATGGTACAGGATTTTGCCTATGGTGATCTGCACATGGAGGAATTCCAGCACATCATCCTGTTTGACCAATCTAGAGGTATGCTTGTTATTGATGTATATGGAGACATCTCCACTTTTAGTCCTTGTCTGCGCAGCTACTGGTTGAAAACTGTGGAAGGCACTGCAACTTTGCAGTACCAGGACACACTATGACACTTTAAACCATGTCTCAGTAACTGTAGAGATGTCTATATTCTTGAGTATGAGGAAGGCTTGGAGGAAGTACAGTTTTTTATTAAGGTTCCTGGCACTGAACAGTAACATCCTGAGGTTCAAATGAGCGGATTTTGTTATGTTGGTAGGTTTGTTAATCTGGCAATGCCTAAAAAGAGGCAGTATGAGGGTGGATAAAGTTTTATCCAGTATTCAAAAGCCTAATGGGATAGGTGCAGACCATCTTACCGGCCTCAAAGAGTTGCCCTATGCAGACAGTCTCAAAAAACTGCAGCTTTACTCCGTTGCATATCGCCTACTCAGAGGCGATCTCTGCCTAACACACAAAGCTATGTCAAACCCAGAGCTTTTAGACATGCTCCACTTAAAGAAATCCCAATCCCTACGAGCTACACGCTCTAGGGACCTAAACCTAGTCACCACAATAAACAGAACATGCTGGAGGGATAGATTCCTGTCCCAGAGACTTCCCATACTCTGGAACAAACTACCTATCTATATCAAACAAAGCTCCTCATTAGCACTGTTCAAGAAAAATCTTGATGATTGGATGGGAGATAGTAAATTCACCCCGGGGATCACTTCTGTGGCTCTGCTCGACAGTGGCACAGGAAGATAATTTTCTTGGGTGGCGAAAGCCAGGGTACCTTTGGCTAGGCTTATATACGCCCTAGGGCCAATAGCCTAGTACCTACCTATGAACCTATGTCCTCCCAAGCTGACAAATATTGGATCCCCTTAGAATGACAGCCAATTGTTAAAACTGATCATATTTTGCACATACTGTGGCATCATTCTCTGTGATGGTAATATGCTGCTCAATGGTAGGCTCATACCAGCCTGAGACCGTCCAGGCAGGTCTGTATTAGGTCATTTACATCTACATGGACTACAATGGAATCATACTGGTACCTGTAGTGCTATGCTTGAGTGTGTGCATGAACTGGTGTATCCTATTCCTGGCTCCAGATAAACAGCTAACCATTATCTTCTCCTTGTTCGGCCTAGTTACAGGGTTATCAGTATGTATTACAATGGATCCACTATCATGAGGGCCCTGGGGAATGCATTTGCTTCCCTAGGGGGCTTAGTGTTTGCGGCTCTACTTAGTATGACTGTATGTGTGGTGTTTGGTGTGTTTTTTTTTTTCCTGAGTGCTTTTGGGCTTACTGAGGCATAATTATGCCAACAGGTGGTCTAGGAAATCTATTGTTTAAAAAGATTGCTTTTAAGTACCTCAGCATATGTTAGTCTGTGTGTGTGTATGCTGTGACGTGGGTATTGTGAGCATATTTTTGACAACCTGATGTGCACTTGTACAGGAGAGTTTAGCCTCCAGTGTCATTGTGTAAGTACACTTCTTGCATACTTTGTCTGCTTCTTTAAGGATTAAGTGGTTGGTAGTAAGCATGAGACAATTGGTACGCTGTCTCATAATATCCAGATCCACCTACCTGGCTATACAGATGTTAGGAAATTGCATATCCATGCTGCCTAGTCCTTTGAGTGGTCAGCTAAAATGGAGTGGTGTATTCTGCTTAAAAGGATATTAAGGGTGCTTTGTTGGTGCAGACTAATAAGGGTGTTTTATTGGGGCAGACCATGCTAAACAGTACCAGATACTACAAACATTAACATTTACACAGTACTGAATTCTGCTAAATCTACAGGTATTGCTACTCTATGCCCGACTAGCTGCTCTAAACTTGTCAGTGCGCAAGGTATTAGCTCTATAATAACTGCTTTATACAGTAGTGTTTTATGGACTGATCTACAGGAAAAATGTGCTTTCTAGGTGTTTGCTACTATACATGGCACTATTAACTGCTGCTGCGTGGTGAGCAGCACTGTGCAAATGCTCCGAATTTATAGCAGCAAAGAAAAAACAGAAAACTAACGAATGAGCCCCCTGGCCAGTAAAACTACACTACCAGAGGGATGTTTGAAGGTCAGCAAGGCACAGTGGAAGAGAAAATAAGAAAGTGCCAGGACATGACTATGTTTGTTAATAAGGGTTATGACTTTCTATATATACTGTTGCGGGTTACTTCTTTCTAAAGACACAAGTTTTGGATATTGTAAGTGATATTGATCTTTTTATGAAGGATAACTATTTGGAACAATTTTAAAATTTGTATTTTTTTTTCTCAAGACAATTTTTTGACTTTGTTACATTCTTTTGTGTTTTTATTGTTTTCAAAAACCTTTACAAATATGGAAAAGTAAAAATACTTTTTTTCTTTCAGAAAAATACTTTTTTAGTGAATCAATTTGATGAGCCATGTTTTTGTGAATTATATTTTTCAATTAAAAAGCCAGCAAGTGGATAAAGGTTGCCTTATACCAAAAGCAAAAGCAAATCAATAAAAATAGAACAAGGCAGCCAAACACTGCTAAAAAACATTAATTTATTAAAACACAGATGGTAAGCACTTTCGTGCAGATACACTGCACTTCATCAGACTATAGAATAAAATAAGATGAAACAGCAAACATTTAAAAAACAAAATTAATTAAAAACATAACTTAATCAACATAATTAAAAACTTAAGTCATGCCTTTAAAACAGGCTTTAAAGGTATACATCCATTTAAACCTGGTGCAGTGTATGCAGTAAGCCTAATGATCCATTTGGATTCAGCCAATAAAAGCTTATTTCTCAAGTCTCCTCCCCGCTTATCAGTCCCAATCAATTGCAAAACTATAAAAACAAATACATGCCCAGGTTTATCACGAACATGCTTGTACAATGCACTGGTGGAGTCTTGCCTACATATATAACCCAAATGCTCTATTATACGTTCCTTAAAGGAGCATTCAGTCTTCCCTAAATAAAACCCTGAAGAGTCTCTACACCAGGCCAAGTCAACTACACGCATGGAGGTACAATCAGCATAAACTTGGGCTCAAACTTATACCCAGTATAAGGATGTAAAAAAGTATTTTGCTCAGATATAAATTCACAAGCTTTGCATTTCCTACAAACATAGGTAACCATCCTGACTGCACTAAAGATCTATCCTGATCAATATTATAACATAACTCTCTTTAGATTGCGTCTATTCTTAAACCTAAAAGATGGACCACATCCAACTAAGACTAATATCATCAACAGCTAACAACACAGACCAATTCCTTTTAATAACATTGCATACCCTTTTCATATCAATGGTATAGGTTACAGTAACCTTATTCCTCACGGACTTATTGGCTGCCCTACCCTTTCTACATTTACCATCCCCTTCTTTCCTAGATGAATACAAGGGTTTAGCCCTACCAGGACGAGCATGAGTAAAATCTAACATATTCACAGACGCTTCATTTTTACTGTAGCCCCCAGGAACTCCTTTTAACTTCTTTTAAATCCATATGCCTAACACTTCATCTTAAGAGGTTACCTTAAATATGAACCAACTCATGGCTGGGTACATATTTTACCACTATAGTTTTCTATAGTCTTTGTTGAAAGTACTTTTTCTTGACTGTAATGAACCATGGCTTTATACTGTAACAAGATAAAGGCTGGATATAAGCAGCACATAATGGTGTGATCTTGGGCTGCATGGGAATTTCAAAGTGCAATTATCATATCATATTTGTATTAAATTATAATAAATGTTTTATACTGCTTTTATTCTTTTCAAGAAAAACATATCTATAGACAGACAGACATATATATGAACAATGTCTACCTAGACAGACTGCAACATGTATGACATTGTCACCGTAATGTTTCAAGCTAACTGCAAGATTGCACTGTGTGAGTGGTGGCATGTCAATTTGTAATGTAAGCTGATTTTATTTCAAATAACCCCCCCCCCTTTTTTTTTTTTTAAAGAGACTTCAACTGAATGAGGGATCGGGGCTGTCTAGGTTTAGAGAGGCAGGACCTTTTACAAGATAGAGCAATGAGGCCATGACAGTATCCTTTTTACGGTTGTTTCCTGATGTATGCAATCTAGTCCAGAATGCATAAATACAAGAATAGGTAGACTATGTGACTAGTCAGTACCTAATCAACAACAAATGAAGCTTTGTATTTAATTTGGTTAAACATCTTTCACAAATGCTGTGCAATAATCTGAAGATTCTACTATTTCCCAAGCAGCAGGTAATATTCAATATTTCTGGAATTTGGGAAATAACATTCTGAATCTGCATACACTCCAAAACTGAACTGTAGACACTACATCTGCTGTAAATACTGAAGTAAGGGAAAATCTTACTGTAACCACTCCTCAGCAAAACTAGAAGGTGTGGTATAACATACACAAATATTGGCTTGACAGATAAAGCATAAAAAGTATCATACATTTAGGAAATTCATTGCGAAAAAAGGTTAAGCTATCTCACTACAGCAGTAAATTGAAAAACAAAATTTTTAGTGAAAACTTGTTTGCTACAAATAAACACCCACCATGGCTAAATAAAGCTCTACCATATTTCCAGTGTGATGTTTCATCACTGCCAGAAACCAATATGAGAAGGAAGAAAGAGAAAATGAAAAAATAAAATTTCTAGAAAACATTAACTATATCTTCTGGTAACATTTACCTTATTTTTCCTTAAAATGTGATATCCTCTTCAAATTATGATCTTTTTACTGCCAATTAAATTAAAATATGCTAATATATTATATTCCCTCATTGATGGATGTATTTTGGTGGAAAGGCAAAGGAATACTGTAGTTTGACCACATTACCTGCATGCAGTCCTGAGCAAAACGTTGAACCAAAACTTTGGAGAGCAGAGTCTACCTCCTCCCTGCTCTGCAGTGTCAAAAGGTGAGGAAGAAGAGTAACAAGCGACTGTACAAACAACCTAGCACTCTGCTGGTCTGCTTCTTGGTTCTTCAAAAGTTTCAAAGATAGTGCTGCAGTACGTAATGACCTATGGCCTGTGCTGTCTCTGGGAGTCTGCTCTTCATCAGCAAGAGAACCATTATCAGAGCCAATATCTGAAACATCAGACCTCCCAGAATCTTTTTCTGCTGCCATAGAATATTGGTCACAAGAGTCAAATTCAGTTCTTGAAAGGTCCTGATCATCAACACTGAAGTTGCTTTCACTATATCGTGACCCATGTGACCTACTTCTGTTTCCACTGTTTACTACGGTTAAAAAATTTGTAATGTCAGGGAATGCAAGGCCATGGGCTCTTTGTATAACATCTGGCTGGTCGGAAGGTTCTGGTTCTAAAGCAGTGTCTTTTGTTGGAACATCTCTATTTTCCTGCCCTGAGGGAGACTGTAAATGATTTCTGTGAACCTCAATTCCATCCTCTGGAGTTGTTTGTCCAAGATCTCCTTCCAGAGTTGTTTGACCTGTATCTGTGGTCACACTTATACTAATATCTGGGCTCTTTTCTGTACCAGTTTCCCATGGGGCATGCTCTGAAGAAAGGACATGTCTCTGCCACCTGAAGTCAGCATCATTTATCTCCATGGATTCGCGAGTAGACTCAGTTCCATCCCTCAGTTCCTCAATGTGGCCAATGAGATGGCTGACTTGTTCTTTGTTTAATCCTTTCCCTTGGCTAAGCTCATCCAAAGCACCAAGCAATGCACAAGCACAGGAGACAGACACATAGCATGCTTCTATGCCACCTTTTATGCAAGCCTCAGTTATCCCATCCATGATCCTAAAAGGCAAGAATGCAAATGGCGTTATTATCCTGAAATATATAACATATTACTAGTCAGCATTAACAGCTAGCAATCTCAAAATAAAACATGGCTCTACCTGAAATTAGCCTGTCATGCAATTACAAATTTTCAGAGTTAATGACTAAGACACTTTCAGAAGTATCAAGCAAGTTAATCCTACTTCAAGTATAATTCTTTAACTGCTGGAGGCCTCCTGTAATCTATTAAGCTAATTCCAAGTTACATTTGCAGGTGTTTCAGCTTTTGATGCAACACTTATTAAAGTGATACACTGTCATTCAAGTCCCTCTTCATTCAGGTCAGTTATGTACAAGTACAAAGTTTAAAGTACAGTGCAGAAAGACCAATACCCAGCTCACAACTTCATTTAGACTACCACATGTCAGGGAGCAATATCACATTTCTCTTCTAAAGAAGCTACGCCCTGTAGTTTTTCATGAGTGGTGCAGTCACTAGTAAGATACTAAATTAGTGACCCAGAGTGAAGACAAAACTTTGGTTAGACCCATGTCATGTTCATTCTATAAAATATGCATAAGTTGGGCTTCATTCAGGGTGTTAGGTTAGCACTACTGCCTCAAAGAAATTGGACTCGCTAGTTCAGTTCATGTCTGGGATGACTTTGGCAAAATGTTTTGAAAGTTCTCCCTATGATCATGCTGGTTTCCACATTTCATCTCAATTTCTGAACAAAAGCTTACAGGTAGACTGGACATGCTAAACTGGTGTGTGTGTGTGGTGAGTGGTGGTGTGTGTGTCTGTGCGTCTGTGTGTGTGTGTGTTTTCTGCAATGCACTAGTGTCTCATCAAAACAGGAGGTGGTTAGTTTCTCACACTCATTACTTGCAAGGGAAAGGCCCAGACCCTTGCAATCCTGAACTAGATAAAAAAAGATACAAAAGATGGGAAGATGGGATTCAATGAATGCAAGTCCACATACTAAAAGGCAAACTTAAAATGCATCTTAGTATCTTATATTCAGCCACACTAAACTTAACTTTTTAGCAGAGGGCTAAAATAAAAAAATAAAATAATATCCATAGCTGTTGCAACACAGAAAGTGTGTATTTAAAGTAATCTGCAATTATTTGCCACCAACAGCAAAACACCATGCTACTAATTGCTTATTTAAACAGAATCTTATTCACAAAATGTAAATGGTAGTCAGATGTATTTTTTTTTAACCAAAGAACAACTGTGTGAGAACTCATCATAGGACAAGATGTTCCAAGTAGTCTCAATGTTGCAGTTCTATTCATTACATACGGAAATCAGCCACATGCTAATGTCTGCCACATCAGCCAGATGACCACAGTTCTGTTTACAGAAAGGTACAGACCAGTGTACCCTTTATGTGGCAATAATAAATGTGTCCTGGATAAAAAATGTTGGCCACACTATCTTCTTTTCTTATTTTTGCCAGCAAAACTTATGGAGGTTATGTTCTGTATACAAAAGAACTGCTCTAGTATAGACAAATGCTGTGAGAAGTATACTTCCAGGATCACACCCAGGAATGCTAGGCTTTCAAGAGGAAGTTAAGATCAATGTTGCAGTACTATGGGAAACCTACTTCCATAGCCAACTCCCAAACCTGGGAGATGGTAGACTTTTGGATACATGCATATCCCATTAGAATACCTGGAGGGCCACTTAAGTAAACCCTGCATTAACTCAGCTCTGTTTGCCTAGTTTGTCTGTCTACACCTTTTGCCAACACTATAATCAAGTGACCGCCCCAAAAATGGACTGGGCTGACATCTCCCTGAAAAAGACCACTCTTGTGAAATATTCTCAACTTCTGCAAAGGTCTAGCCTTTTAAAAATACAAGAAGGCTATCCAGTTAGCCCACCACTTGGAAAGTAAGCATCTGCTTTGTAAGTATTTTATTATTATCTGTGGATTTCCAGCACATGTAAGATCCTCTCTCTTTTGTTTTGAGGGCTCAGGAAGAGTACCAGCAGCTAAATCAACTGGTTGAAGGATAGTTCTGACACCACTTTAGGCTTAGGGTCCTAAGGCTGACCTTGCTTTTGCTAAAGACCAATACAGGTTCCTTAGCTCTCAGAGGGCCTTCTTTTAAAGGCTATTGTTACCAAGAAGACAGTCTTCCAAGACAAGAACTTGAGTGGTGTAAAAGCTGTACAATCAAAAAGGTTTAAGGTCAGCTGCTTGATCTGACAGACGAAGGCTAGCTCTTCCCAGTGAATACAGATGAATCACTTCATTCAGGAACTGCTAAACGAGGGTATCATGTGCCAGACGTGGAGCTAACTAAGAGGCAAGCAGATATGGCAGACACACGAACTTTCGCTGAATCCTTGCTCTTTTCCTCATTTTGTATTTGCTCTCTATTGAAAATCTCATCACATCTCCTCTAATTTTCTCGGTCTCTTCCCTCCCACAACACGATATGCATAACTCCGCTATCACCTATTTCTCTTTCTCTTCTTTACCTATGTATCTTTCTCCACTCTTTATTCTCAACTCAGGCTCAATAAAATCTCCATTATATCTCTAACTACTAAAAACTAAGGAATTATTATTATGTCTTTTTTTAAATATGGTAATTGCGTAATAAACGTACATTATCACTGCTCTATCTACTGCTTTTGTAACCTAATGTATTGTATTTCCTCTGCTCTCCATGTGTATTTAATGTAGTACTGTTTAGAGCTTTTCTAGGCGGCCACGGTGGTGCAGCAGTTAGTGTTGTTGCCTCACAGCAAGAACTTCTTCGGTTCGATTCTCGGCTGGAGCTCCTTCTGTGCGGAGACTGCATGTCCTCCCTGCAGTTGAAAGAGTTTTAAAAACATACAGGTAGGTGTGTGCATGTGTGTGCCCCTTCTGTGAAGGTTGGGAGCCGGGCTGGCAACTCAGCACCATGAAAATTCCACTGCCAATCAATCTGCGGACTGGTGATCCACTGTGGCGACCCTTAACCGGGAAAAAGCCAAAAGACATTGCTTTTTACTGTTTTGAGCTTTCCCCCCCAGGCCTCTGCTGAAAAGAGCTTGTTTAACCAGTCAGACTGTCCCTGTAAACAAAAGCAATAAATAAAGAGCAAAACAGCTTTGCTTCCTGGTCTCTTTCAAAATTGTCAGTATGTTCTGAGAGAAAAGTGCTTAAGTTTAATAAGATTCAGAACTTACAAGCCATCATCCTGAGGTCCAATACGCATGTTTGGTTGCACCAGAGTTCTGCCTCTTTGTGTAAAGTAGTCTATGCTTTGCTGCAGAAGGTAGGGTTTTCACTTTGGTTAAATCACCACTGAAAAGGTGTTGCCTGGGCCAGAACAAAACTATGAGGATCATGACAGGTTGCGCCCTATGCACTTTCTCTGCCATGTGTAAGGTCAAAGGTGCTGGGAGGAAGGCTTACAGGAACCTGTGCCACAAATGAAAAGCAAAGGTATCCATCCTCTCTATGTTTTTCCAAAGGAAGGTTTTGTGTAGTAAAACTGGGAGCTCCACTGGTTCATCTGGGAGTCGCACAAGTCTATCGCTGGGAGTCCACATTTAGCTTTCAGTTGCTGGAATATTTGTCTATTTAGTTTCCATTTGTTATTCCCTGCAAATGTCCTTCTCTGGTTGCCTACAGTAGTGCTGCATGGAGGCAGTACATAAACTGTCTTAAGTTCCTTGCTGGATTGGGTCACTAGCTCGCACACCTGCATTGTCAATGTGCACAGCAGATAAGATATTTTCTCTGTTTGTTAGTACAATATCACTGTAGTATTGCACATGTCGAACTGGAGGACATTCTGTTCTCTACTGTTCCTTTAAAACTTTTGAGTGCAAGGAGCACTGCTAGCATCTCTTCCAGGTTGATGGGTAATTTCTTCTGCACTGCAAATCACATCCCCTAAACTGAAAATACGTCTGCATCTGCTCACCAGGCAAATTCTAAGGCATTGGTGATTATGAACTAGATTGGTTAAAGATGGGAGAAAGGTTTCTTCTTTGTTTCTTTGCACTTAGCCTGGCTGCCATAAGAATTCCTTCTAAATGCAGGGCAACACAGAAAGCACCACCACCAAGTGTTGCCACTGCTGGTTTCAGGATGTCCTGAAGAACCACTGAATGTTCCTCACACACAACGTTGCAAAACATACCACACACATGGAGTAAACACCATATACTCCAGCATTTTCAAAAAAGTCCCTGGCTGTCATTGGGTCTCTACTGGTCTGCTGCAGAAAGTTTGTAGAGATACAACCTGGTTCTTGGGGAGTACTCCCTGTACTCGTGTTTAGGGCACTCCCAGGAAAACCATTTTCATATTTGGGGAAAGACAGATTCAATTTGTTGAGGTTTAGTGGAAACCCTAGATGTGCAAGACAATCAGTGATAATTTGTAGATGGACTAAAATGTGCTCTGTATTTGATTTTGTAGGAGACAACCATTTTTATACAAGTAGAAGTAGACCAGGTTTTCATCCTTAGGAAGGCTATCACTGGGGCCAGACACTTCATATGTAGCATGGACATAATAGAGTCCAGAAAGCAGGAAATTAACTAGTACTGCTAGTAAAGCTCTGAACATCGGGAATTTTCTGTGGACGTTTGGATGGGGACATGCAATTATGCATTCTTTATGCTCAGCATGATCAGGAAGTTCCCTGAGACAAGCAACAGCAGTAGCAATTGCAGGATGAACTCCCTGAATCTGTTCAAAAGAGGTTTACTTTTCATAAGTCCAAAATCAGCCTCCTGGAAACATTTTTCTTGAAAACTAAGAAAGGGGACTACAAATTTAATCATTTGTCCTCTTCTGGCACATTTACTGTGCCCTGCTGTAGAAACTGCTGAACCAAAGGGAAGGCGAGATGTAACTACTCCTCTGCTACTGGAGACATTCCCATAAAGGCAGGAATAGTCTTGAGTAATGATGCTCAAATTCCATCCATTCACTGCTGTTTTGACCATGCATCCCAGAAGTGGCTTAATTTGCCTCCCAGGCTGGCCTGTTGCAGAGGGAGGGGAGGAGAGAAAGCCACAGAGTGGTAGAGGTGCGAGTCATACTTGCTGTTAGGCAGTGGCAGCTCTGCCTCCTGCCTGCCTCCTTGTTTTGTTCTTTTCCTTCCTGCATGTGTCTTGCCTCTCCTGACTTGACAGCCTTACTCTGCTGGCTTTTTGGATGGCACCTGCAAGAAGCCAATCTCAGAGAGGTAGGTCCTGCTGTACTGGGAAACTGGAGGGTGAAAAAGATGCATCACCATTTGCATGACCTTGCCTTTTTTTTTTTTTTTTTTTTAACAGATGTCTTGTGACAGTTTTCCAACAATGAGAGAATCTTTGTCTAAAGGGGCATACAAAAATTTTCCTTTTTCATGTCCTTGGGCAAGCCTGCACCTTAAGCCAGGTAAGGTGCCTGAAAATAGAACTTGTGGCAGCCACCAGAGGGTGCACCCACTGAATCACAACCTCATTTAACAATGCACTTCCCAAATCCTTTGGAGAGATGAATATGTTTCAGGAACTAGAATGAAAGTGATCCATCTCAAATTTCGGCACACAAGTCTGTAATCTGCAACAGGAGACCTCCTTGATATTTTATGACATGCTGTTGGCATTTTACTGTTTAGACCATCAAAGTAGCTGAAATATATACCTTCCTAATGAATCTATGACCTTGTTTCCATGTTATTTAGTCAGGCAGTGGGGGCCCAAGGACCAGCTTACCTCTTTTGGATGTCATCAGGGAAATAATCATAGGGTCTAAACTCCAGGTTCTTATAGGAGAATTTGTGCATCTCCTGGATTCTGCAGAACCCGTCTGGTATCAGGGCATGGGGAGTTAGAAATCTGGGTGCATGGTGGCTATTGTGAAGTTATCCTGAAAAGCCTCCAAAAATTGGAGCACTGCTTCAGCTTTAACTTCCTATATTCTGAGAAGGTCAAAATATCTATTTTTAATGTCTAACATTGCTTTTATATTTCATTTAAAATACTCTCTCATCCTAGACAGGAGATCACCAAATGAGACTTGATCCTGTGTAGATCTTGAAACTATGGAGCCCCCTTTCATCTGAATCATATCCAAGTGGGAAGCCATTTTCAGTGTGTATGCCAGGTTCTCCTCCTCCTCCTCATCATCATCATCAGATGAGCCTAGTGCCTGGGATGTCAGGAGTGTCAGTCTTCTGCTTGATCTACTCAGGGAGGGTAGGAGGGAGACACCTGCTTGAAAATGCTTGGTAATGCAAAAAGAGTTCTTCCATAAGTATTCAAGGTTCTGAATGACCTGTGTATGAGAATCCAACTCCTAGGAACACGATGCAGTGCTACCTACAGTGCCTTCAGAGGTGTTGAAAATGCACTTCTCAAATTTCTAACACAGAATTCCATATGGTACCCATGGGTTCCTCCTCTTGCCTAAGCACTTCAGCTGAGCTCAGACATCCATCATTTTCAAGAAAAGTGAAAGCAGCGGACCTTCTTCTTGGTACTTGTCTCATAAGGACGTGCCAATGACTACCTACATGTTCACTCCAAATGCATGTCCAGATGCCAACAAATGTATCAAATGCAAATACTAAGGACTGGAAAACTAACTTGCTGTTTGTGACATCTTTTGGCATGTGTGACACAGGATGTCAGCAGCATGATTTTTGAAAATAAATTTGTGGGAGTCAGGAATCCTGTAATATCTGTATGGCTTACTAAGAGCCAGAGGCAGGGAATCAGGAGCCATGCTTGATTCTGAGAAAACATCATCAACAATGTCTAATACAGGAGGTATAGCCAAAGGCCTATGCTGAGGAAGAAGGAGAAAATCCCTAAGCCTCTTTTTGGATTCTGAGAAGTCCTGACTCTCCCAATGAAAATGTTCCCTTAAAGTATGCAAAGTCTCTCCAAAAGAGTAATCCTCAGGAGGAGAAGCAGAAGGAATGGATTCCTCTGCATCAGAGTCCTCATAAGGTGGGTTAGAAAATTCCTGATCAGAAGAGGAATCAGAAGAAATGGAAACCTGATCTGAAGATTCATAATCAGTGCCTTGCCTAGGCTTCTTAGTGGGGGGGGGGCCTTGATCAAGGTAATTAAATCCTCAGCCATTTTGATCATTTGTTTTTTAGGCATAGGGGCCTGAGCATGTGGCTCATGCGTCAGTTTTTTAGACATAGAAGTAGGTTTTGGCCTTGTTTTTGATGATGGCATCGGTTTAATATACAAATGTTGAGGCCTGAAAACACCCTCAGAAGCTGGTGCCTGCTCAGCGGCTCCGGACCCATCCAAGGGAGAGACATCCGCGGGTTCAATACTTGCAGAATCTCGCGGCATGCCGGACTCCGAATGGGTCTCGGTAGAGGTCTGCGACTCAAAGGTAGCGGGTATCAGGGGCTGCGAAAGCGCCTCACTGCATACCGGCGACTGGCTTAGGAGAAGCTAAGTCGTCGGTTTTGGACCTCGACGGTCTGTCTCTGTCATTTTCCTTGGGTATTTTGTGAATTCCGGTAGTCAGACCGCTAACCGACGACATTTCAGGATAGTTAAATCTTGAACCAAAGTATTTAGAAGCAAAAATATGCAGACGCTTAATAGTGCGTTGGTTAAATTTAGCACAAAACTGACAGCAAGGCAAGTTGTGATCAGGGCCTAGGCAAAAAATACAGTACAAATGAAAATCCTTATGAGGTATTTGCTTCCCACAAGTAATACAATTATTAACTTTTACTGACATCGGTAAGAAGCAAGAAAAAGTTTCCCCAATGGGGTACTTGGCTTTAGATTGAAGACTTCGGTTCTGAAACTCGAAAACAAAAATTTCAGGAGATGGCCGACCGGCACATGCGAACTGCTTCTGCTTCGGGCACCGCGCGGCAAGAAAGACGGATTAAAATGGCGTCGGCTGCATGTTTTATACCCCTGACTACCTGACGTCACGGAAGAGGAGACAGCAACCGACGCAGGACCCAAGACTTTGTTATTCAGGCCGACTGAGGGCAACCTGCCAGCAGATTACCCAAATGTAATGACTGCAACAGTGAAACACGAAGAGTATCAGGTAACGGGGAACGTGTTTTTTTGGGAATGTAATAAGCTGGCAGAGTTTAAAGTACTCTGTCAGAAATATTGGGGTAACAAAAGGCTGTAACTAAGGAAATGATTCTTTTGAGCTGGGGCACAGGATCTAAATTGCATTGACATAGTAAGGCCTTACTAAGTTTAATTCTGTTGACTGCCAAAAAAAAAAAGCAATTACTAGAAAATGGAAACTAAAATCTAAATCAACTGTATTTGAAATACTGAATATTATAAAACTGATAAAAGAACTGGAAGAGGGATCTTTAGACAAGACAAGGTGCAAACTAAATAGACTTAATTGTAATTTGCGTGAGCAATACATGCAAAATAATTTTCAGGAGGAAGTGTGACGTTTAAAGGAAGGCAGGGATTGTGCAATTTATATAATGTTGGACTGGGAGACAGCGGGCTGTAAAGAAAGAAAATATATAATGTATAATGTGTGTGAATGGAAAAATATTAACATTTTTTTCTATTAATGTATATGTGCCTATGTTTTAAGTAATAATTTAATCTTCTTCTTCTTTCGGCTTTTCCCAGTGAAGGGTCACCACAGAGGATCACCTGTCAGCTCATGATTGGCAGTGGAGTTTTACGGTATCGAGTTGCCAGCTCGACACCCAACCTTCCACAAAAGGCACACACACATGCACATACTCACAACTAGGGCCAATTTAGAGTGTCCAATCCACCTACAGAATGTCTTTGGGATGTGGGAGGAAACCCATGTGACCACAGGGAAGACATGCAGACTCCGCACAGAAGGCACCCCAGCTGAGGATTGAACCGGAGAACCTCTTGCTGTGAGGCGACAACGCTAACTGCTGCGCCACCGCGGCCACCCAAGCCTACACCACTGCGGTTTAAGTAATAATTTAATAAAGGTGCTTAAAAAAATACCCGGTTTTCTACCTCCCAATCTTTAACTTGCTGTTGCCTGCCGTGATCTTATTTTTGCTTAATTAGTCATGGGTCCCCTCTGAAAATGGACATTGACCAGTAGGGCAAACCTAGTTAAACTGACAAACAACAAAGTCAATGCTTCAGGTGTTTTACGGGGATAATATGCCCAAGAAAAGAAACATGTGGCCATTTTCTGAACTAGGCTCAAGCTAAGAAGCTCATTTTCTCACTGCAGTATACCTAGCTGATGGAAAGTATGCACACCAAAATGTCCAACTGTTGCTCAGTAGCACATTTTACATTGGCAAGGTTTTGAAGATATACCCATGCAGGATTAATAACTGTGAACACCTAATAAAATTCCAAAGTATTTTCAATAGCTACGTCAAGGTTCCCCTATCAAGTAACTTAATAACAGATCACGGGTTTTGAAAATGAAGCTGAAATTAAATATAAGGGGTAAAAGAAGTACAACTATAAAGGGCAGAGGGGTAGAACTATTGCTGTGCCGTGCTAGGAGTCTTGAGCAAAAATATGGGCCACCTGCAAGTTTTGTTAGAAAAGGAAAAGTTCGCAGTGACAGGGATAATGGATGGAAATATTAGTGAACTGGTACTATACCCAAGTATAAGCTGTGTAAGAAAAACAGGGAATATAAATTGTACATTAGGCAGGGAAGCAGCAGTCACTGTAAAAGAGCAAGTGAAATGTGAGGTGCAGATGATGGAGGCATGAGAGGAGAAAATGAGTATCTGACAAAAGTAAATACTCACTGTGATGTTGTGAAGTACTACCAGTTATTACAGGAGAAGTAGGACAGTGGATGCATAACATATGCCAGAATAGCTAGCTGGAGTTTTGTACAGAATTATACATCATTTGTATATCAAACTGATTTGTACAGATGCTTGCGCTGAAAATGTATTTGTAAAGTAGCTTGTGTTAAAAATGTACCAATAGTGGGTCCTGCTGGACAGAAAAAAATACACCTTTATGTTAGACTGAACTGTAACTGCTGAAATGAATACAGTGTAACAGAGGATACTTGAAGAGAAGAGGTAAATCTCAGTAGAGCTAACTTTGAAAAATGGTCTGAAATTAAATTATTTGGTTTAGGCCATAAAGATTGTATCTTACAGTTCTGACTGCAGCCAGAGACGAAATGTCTGTGAAAACCAGGACTAGGAATCCTACTGCATTGTTGTTAGGGGTTAACTAACTGCCACCTTGGAAGGGTAGAAATTTTGAAATGGTTTTATAGCTCTATCCATTTGTATGGTAACACATATCTGCTAAATACTGATTCAGTTTTTAGCAAAGCAGGGTAGTGTGGGAACCAGAGTCAAATGACCAAATGTATGTGATGATATTCTGTAATCCAGCACTAAAATTATGTTTTAATACTAGATGAGACAGAAGTCTAAGAGCACGCTCTTCACACCACCAGCAGAAAATAAAATGACCAGCCAGTATCCACACCACTTCATTGTTCTCTCTGACGTCTCGGCACAATGCCTTCAAGGAGTAAAACACGTCTAAAATACACCTGGCTATATACACACACTAATCACACCCATTAACACTCACTTAATTGATTAAACAATTCAGTAAAATAAAATCAATTAATAAATAAACACCAATTACATTCTAAATTCAGTCCTTTAGGGACTAAAGTGACATTTTAAAATATAAAGGGACTCCTTAAATAACAATTTTTAATATTCACATTATTATACAGTGTATCTTTAACTTTGTGTAATATAATACCGCTTAACCCTGCAGACTCCCCCCATATATTTTATTAAAATGTTCTGCTATGGGACTTTCTTTTTTATTTTTAGCAATATCCCTGATGTGTTCCATTAACCTCACCTTAAACGGCCTTTTGCCCTTCCCCCACATACAATTTGTTACACAGACATCTTAGGGCATATACAATGCTCTCAGTGTCACAACTATACTGACGTTTCACATTAAATTTATTTTACTGAAACTCTTAACTAAATATTTGCATGTTTTACATTTTCCACATGGCCTAGTTCCACAGTCCATAGGAGCTTTCACAAAATTAATAGGAGTTGCAAACTTCCCCTCACCAAAAAATTCTTGATACTACTTCCTATTTTATGACATTTTTGACACATCAGTCACCCATTGAGAAAAATCTTTCAAAGATGTTAAAAAGCCTCAATAATACCTAACCATGTCCAC
The DNA here is from genome assembly GCF_019279795.1 of Protopterus annectens. Taxonomy (NCBI): domain Eukaryota; kingdom Metazoa; phylum Chordata; order Ceratodontiformes; family Protopteridae; genus Protopterus; species Protopterus annectens. The sequence goes on along the minus strand of NC_056726.1, from coordinate 419,157,179 downwards.
TAATTTGGGACTAAATAAACTATATTTTGTGAAAAAATAAATGTCCTCCTCCTCCTCCTTTGCTTTTGTTCTCCATTTATATAGTCTCCAATAAAACTCCCCCAGCATTTGTCCAACAATTCACTGCTATATCCTCTAGATCTAAACATGTGAATAGTTTTCAACATTTCATCAGAAAAATCTGAATCATTGTTACATAAACTGTACTAACGAATAAACTCCCCATATGGTAAAGCCTGAAGTGTATGGGGTGGATGACAACTTTGTGCCCTTAAATACTGACTTCCACCTTCAAATGTCCTATATATAGATGTTTTATTCTTGTTTCCATCAGTGATGTCCATCATCACATCTAAAAATGAAACTTTTTATCTATCTTTAATCCATTAAACTCCAAGTGGAAAGTACAGTTGTGTACACTTACCATAAATATAGATTTTCGAGTGTATTCACTGTTGCAGTCATTACATTTGGGTAATCTGCTGGCAGATTGCCCTCAGTCGGCCTGATTAACAAAGTATTGGGTCCTGCGTCGGTTGCTGTCCCTTCTTCCATGAGGTCAGGTCATCAGGGGTATAAAACATGCAGCCGACGCCATTACATCAGATTTTCTTGCCCCAGATGTCAGGTGCCCCCCAAATGGGGAGCAAAATATATATAAAAAATTAAAAACACAAAAATATACCTCCAAACAAAAGTAAATACACCAAAAAGGCTTTTAAGCATAGTAAAAGAAAGTAGAGGTATAGTAAGAGAAAAACAGGGGGCTGGAGGGAGGATAACCAGGACTGTAACAGTGAATACACTCGAACATCTACATTTATGGTAAGTGTATACAACTGTACTATGTTCTTCGTATTTCACTGTTGCAGTCATTACATTTGGGTAGATTCCCAAAGCTATGGTTGGGATGATGGATTTATACAGCATTAGGATCAGCTATAAAGCCCTGCAAAACAGCAGTGGCAAAGCCAGCTCTAGATTTAGAGAAAATTGGTAGGTGATAATGCTTGGTGAAAGTATTAACTGAACTCCAGGTAGCAGCTTCTAGAATGTCCCTGGTAGGAACACCTCTGAGAAAGGCTGTAGAAGTAGATGTAGCCCTGGTGGAATGAGATCTGATCCCCTGGGGGATAAGATTTCCATGGTGCTTATAGCAGAAATGAATACAATGGCTTATCCATTTAGAAATGGTTTGTTTTGAAATAGCCTTTCCCTCTGCCCCTGCAGCAAATGCTACCAGCAATTGTTCAGATTTTCTTCGAGATTTAGTCCTGTCCAAGTAGAATCTAAGTTGTCTGTGTACATCCAATGAATGCAAATCCACCCCCCTTGTTCTGTGGATTGGGAAAGAAAGTTGGCAAATTAATGGACTGATTAAGAGCAACACTGGATACCACCTTGGGCATGAAGGATGGATTGGTCCTGAGTGACACCCTGTCCGCATGAAAGATGATGAAGGGCTCCACTGGCATAAGGGCCTATAATTCAGATATCCTTCTAGCTGAAGTGATTGCTAAAAGGAAGGCTGTTTTCCAGGACAGAAATTTTACGTCTGCAGTAGCAGCCGGCTCGAAAGGAGGTAGAGCGAGTTTCTCCAATACAAAGTTAAGGTCCCAGGCAGGGGTTGGAGCTCTCCTGGGTGGTCGCAAGTTTTTGGACCCTCTGAGATACTGCATTAGCAGAGGATGAGAGAAGGGGGGGGTTCTGTGTTGTAATGAGCAGAAATGGCTGAGGCATGGATTTTTCTGGAAGAAAAAGACAGGCCCTTGTGAAGCATCTCAGCTAAGTATTGCAAAATCTGAGGTAAATTGGGCGCTGCTGTGCTCATACCTTGAGATCGATTCCAGGCACAGAATCTTTTCCATTTATCAGCATAAGATTTTCTAGTACTAGGTTTTCTCGCCTCCAAAATGACATCCATCACAGATTTGCTGAGGAATGCTAAGGGTGAATTTAAATGATTAGCCAAGCTGCAAGATTCAATGTTTGGAGCGGAGGGTGCAGCACTTGGTTCTCCTGCTGAGACAGTAATTAAGGTGTCTGAGTCAGGTGTCATGGAGAAATTTGTGACACACTGCGCAGGAGTGGGTACCAGTTTTGGCGAGGCCAGTCTGGAGCAATCAAAATCATTTTGGGTTTGTCCTGTTAGACGTTTAGTAGAACTTTGGAGAGCAGAGGCAGAGGGGGAAAGGCATAGACTGAGGTGTTTCCAGCTGAAGGACAGAGCATCCACTTTCCAGGCTTTTTTGTGAGGAGTTCTTGTGCAAAATTTGTCCAACTGGTAGTTCTGGGGTGAGGCAAAAAGATCTATGTCTGGGCTCCCCCATTTGCATGTCAGCATGTTGAAAATCTGTGGTTCCAGTTTCCATTCGTGTTGGTCCATGAGATTTCTGCTTAGCTCGTCTGCCAGAATATTCAGCTTTCCTGGTAGGAACTGAGCTTGTAGTTGTACTTGGTAGCTCAATGCCATGTTCCACAATGCCATGGCTAGTCTGCAGAGGGGATAGGAATGTGTACCCCCATGCTTGTTTATGTACCACATAACCGTGGTGTTGTCCGTCTTTACCATTAGTTGTCCTGGATGAAGGTAGTCCTTGAAGGCTGTCAGAGCATTCTGTACAGCTAGCATTTCTTTTTGATTGATATGAAGGTGCATTTGATTTGGGCTCCATTTGCCCTGAATGCACTTCCCTGCCAGATGAGCTCCCCCCCATGCATAGTCTGATGCGTCTGTAGTTAGGGTTTTGGGCAGTAGGGGGTGGTGTGAATGGCAGTCCCTTGTTTTGGTGGCAGGCCTCTGCCCACCATAGGACCTCTAGGCACAGGCAAGGTATGACAGGAATCATTGCCTGCAGGCTGTGACAATGTTGACTCCATTAACTTTTTAAGTACCACTGAAGTTTCCTCTTGCATATGGAATTAGAAGAATGCAGGAGGCCATGAACCCCAAGGCTTGCAGTATTTGTCTTGCAGATAGCAGGATTTTTGTGGCCACCTGTTTGAAGTAAGTCATCAAATGAATTTGCCTTTCTGGTGTAAGGAAAGCCATCTGGGCAGTTGTATTCAAGCTTGCACCCAGGAATGTAATTTTTTGAGAGGGTACCAGTTGTGATTTCTTTTCGTTTATGGTGTACCCTAGACAAGTTAGAACCCTTTTTACAAATGTCAGATGTTTTAGAAGAATGGCCTGGTTTTCTGCCTGAATTAGACAGTCGTCCAGGTATGGATAGATTTGAATATTTCTTTGCCTGCAGAATGCAATTACTGGAGTCAGGCACTTTGTGAATACCCTGGGCGCAGTAGACAAGCCAAAGGGCAGTGCAGAGAACTGATAATGCAAGTAGCCTGCTTTGAAGCGTAGGTATCTTCTGCAAGATTCCCTGACTGGGATATGCAGGTAAGTCTCTTTTAAATCTAGAGTTGCCAACCAGGCAACTTTGCCTAGTATAGGAAGAAGCTGGTGAAGAGACAGCATGTTGAATTTTGGAATGTCCAGGAAGGTGTTTAGAGTAGACAGGTCCAGAATTGGACGCCATGTTTTGTCTTTTCTGGGTACCAGGAAAAGTCTGGAATAGAAACCTTGTCCCTTTTCCTCTTCTGGTACTAGCTGAATAGCCCCCATGTTTAGGAGGGAAAATACTTGTTTCTGAGTCTCTGCCCTCTGATTTGGGGGCAGGACTGGCCACCCGCTTGGAGTTGGCAACGTGTGGAAATGAAATCTGTATCCCTGGGACACTATATTTAAAACCCATTTGTCCTGGGTTATAAGCTGCCAGTTTTTTGCATGAAGAGCTAGTTTCCCCCCCAAAGGGGCGGCTAAGAGGTAAGTGCTTGGTAATTTTAAACGAAAGTCATTGAGACTGTTTACCACAGGGTGGTGTCTTGTTATTTCCAGATTTGGAAGTGGAAGCGCCACACTGCTTAGTTCTGAAAGTCCCTTGGGACTGAAACCTGGTGCTTTTGGAGTGTCTGGGTTTGGCTTGAGAGGCTAAGGAAGGAGCTGGAAAGGACCAGTTCTTAGTAGGCCAGTGCCTACTGAATCTTGGAGGTTGTACTTGTAAGAAATCTTTCACAGTTTCCATAGATTTAGCTTTTTCTTCCATCTTTTTTAGTACTTCTTCAGCCTTATTGCCAAACAGACGGTCCTGCTGCAAAGGAGCATTCAACAGTTTTGCTTTAACATGATGAGGCAGAGATTGCTCCTTAAGCCAAACATGCCTTCTAAGCATAGACCCAGTAACAGCAGCCCTGCAAGAGACCTCTAAAGAATCAAATCACATTGCAAAGTATGTTTTCCAACTTGTTCAGCTGAATGCAATAAATCCTGTAAATCTTTATTTTCCACACAGTCAGAAATCAACATAATTTTCTGTTTAAGCAGTCCCATGATATGCTGTTGATATTTTAGCATATGGAATTGACAGTTTAAAGCCCTGCTTGCCAAAGCTGCAGAAGTATAAACCTTTTTACCCCATCTATCCAGCACCCTGGAGTCTCTATCAGAAGGGGTAGGATTTTCAGCACTAGAAGCCTTAATGCCCTTGGGCCCCTGAGAAATGGTTTCAGGGTCCGCAATACGATTTTTGAAAAGGAATTTGTGGTACTCAGGAACCCTGTAGTATCTGTCTGGTTTACTAGGGGCCGGAGGCAAGGAATCAGGGGCCAAACTGGATTCCGAAAACACATCATCAACAATGTCTAGTACAGGAGGTATAGCCAAAGGCCTATGCTGAGGAAGAAGGAAATCCCTAAGCCTCTTTTTGGATTCAGAAAAATCCTGTCTTTCCCAGTGGAAATGCTCCCTTAAGGCATGCAAAGCTTCCCCAAAAGAAAAATCCTCAGGGGGAGAAGCAGAGGGAATTGAATCCTCTGCATCAGAGTCCTCATAAGTAGGTATGGACAAATCCAGGTCATTAGAATAGTCAGAAGAAACAGAGTCCTGTTCAGAAGATTCATAGCCAAGTTCAGCCCTAGGCCTCTTAGATGGGGGGGGGGGGTTGACTACCCCTGATTAGAGTAATTAAATCTTCAGCCATTTTGATCATTTGTTTTTTAGGCATAGGGGTCTGAACATGTGGCCTGGACATCGCTTTTTTTAGACATAGATCGAGATTTAGGCCTTAGTATTGAAGGTGGAGTCAGTTTAATATGCAAGTCTGTATGCCTGAATACACGCTCAGAAGCCGGTGCCTGCACAGCGGCTCCGGACCCATCCAAGGTAGAGACATCCGTGGGTTCCATAGGTGAAGCACCTCACGGCATACCGGACTCCGAATGGGTCTCAGTAGAGGCCTGTAAATCAGAAGTAGCGGGTATCAGGGGCTGCAAAAGCACCTCACTAAGTACCGAACTGGCGAATGGCTTAGGAAAAGCTTTGTTGGCAGTTTTGGACCACAACGGCCTGTCTGTCCTTTTCTTTGCGTTTTTTCGGTATTCCGGCAGTCAGATGGCTAACCGACATCATTTCTGGATAATTAAACCGAGAACCGTAATATTTAGAAGCAAAAATGTACCGATGACAGATAGTGCGCTGATTAAATAAGACACAAAACTGACAGCAAGGTACGTCGTGGTCAGGGCCTAGGCAAGGAATACAGTACAAATGAAAATCCTTATGAGGTATTTGCTTCCCACAAGTAATACAATTAACTTTTACTGACATCGATAAGGAGCAAGAAAAAGTTTCCCCAATGGGGTACTTAGATTTTAGTTGAAGACTTTGGTTCTGAAACTCGAAAACGTAAATTTCAGGAGTCGGCCGACCGGCACTTCCGAATTGCTTCTGCTTCGGGCATCGTGTGGCAAGAAAGACTGATGAAATGGAGTCAGCTGCATGGTTTACACCCCTGACGACCTATTGTCATGGAAGAAGGGACAGCAACCAACGCAGGACCCAAGACTTTGTTAATCAGGCTGACTGAGGGCAACCTGCCAGCAGATTACTCAAATGTAATGACTGCAACAGTGAAACATGAAGAACATCCTGTTGTGTTGTAATTCCCCACAAATTTTCTTAATTTATTTTCCCCACCTTCTCATAAGAAGATAAAGTCATCAATAAACCTATAGTATTTTCTTACATGCTGTTGGAAAAAAAGCAGTCTGTTTTTGAAATCTGACCAAGAAGGAAGATCACTCACCTATTTCACCCTGCCTTGCTTTTGTAAGTAAACCAGGGAATAGTAATTCTCCGGATAAGTCAGGAAAATATAGTGAGATTAGTTAAGTATTGCTTTTCTGTATCTCTGTGAATATTTCCATTTGTGTTATTTTTAATATTTCCTGTGACTGAAACTCTGGTTGTTTATTGTAAAATAGATATTTAATATTTTTGCATTCTTGTATTACTTATTATATATATTTAAAACTTTCATTGTGGCTGGTCTTTTAGAGAATATCTTAACCTTTGAGAGTACTTATATTTATTTGGTGACACTGTGGCCACTCCTGAAACCCTTGCTGCATTGGTCAAACATTACCATTTCTATTAGTATTACTTTTTCTCAGTATAATTGGGTACCCTTGTAAAAGTCTTAGAGTAGCTGGCTTTGGAGTGTTTTGAGAGCAGTACCTACCTTATAGTCTGGCCAGTGGGGGCATAGCTACTAGATCTTTACCAGACTTTCCCAGGTGTGTGTGAGAAAATCAAATCTCAAAGAGATTTTGTGTGTGTGTGTGTGTGTGTGTGTGTGTGTGTGTGTGTGTGTGTGTGTGTGTGTGAGCTATTTGGTGAAGGAAGACAGAACACTGGTTTCATAGATAGGGTGGTAGAGGACTTGGCTTGGAACACTCGGCTGAGGAATCAACTCTACAGCTGTGCCAGTGGGAAGTCTTATTGGGGGCCTGGAGAGAGAAAGGGAAACACAGCCCCCAGACTGTGTGTTCCCTGTGTGCTCTTAGGGGAAATTGTGCTTGGTGCAGATAGCTGCATCTGGAAATAGTGTGTCCATTTTTCTTCCAAGTGAACATTCCACTCCACTGTCAGTAGAGAGGATCAAGACTCCTGGATTACTGACCCAGAGGAGGGGCGTCACATATTGGAGAGCAGTGGTGGGGATATTAATTGAACTTTTGTAGCCTGTAAGCAGACTGTCACAGAAGATGTGCGTACTCTCGGCAGCCATAAGGTAAACATGCGGAGTTTCATTTTCGCAACAGTTTTATTCATTTTTTTGTTAGTTTAATTTAGTCAGGGTAAGCAGGCAAGGATGTCAGCAGAATATTATGGCAAGCTGACAAAGAACCAGTTGGTCAAGGTGAGTGAAGCCAAAGGACCAGTGCATGCCAACCTGAGTAAAGACAAAATGATTTCAGCCTTAATTGCAGCTGCTGCATGGACCAGCAATCAGGATGACAACCAGCCTGGTGATGGGGATTTGTAGCCCTCGGAAACAGGACAGTTCATCTTTTCCTCAGAGGACTTAAAACTCCTCTGGAATTAAAAAGACTTGAAATAGAGGCCAAACATTTGAAATTAGAATCAGCAGAGAGACTGCGGCATTTGGAGGCTGAAGAAAATGAGAGATTGTGGCAGGCAAAACATATGGAATTAGAATCAGCAGAGACTGCAGCTTTTGAAGGCCAAAGAAAATGAGAAAACGCCAACATGAGATGGAGATGTTGACTCTTCATCAGTGTCATGGAAGTAACCCCAGAAGCAATAAAGGTCCGTAAATTTCTTCCACAATTTACAAAGAGTGATAATGCAAACAGTATAATGCTGACCAATGGCTCTGGATATGGTTCCTGACCCCATTACTTCATGGTAAAGCTTTAACTGCCGTTTCTAATTTGCCTGGTACTGATTGTTTAAACTATGATAAAGTAAAACAATGTTTATTGGAATGTTTTAAGTTAACACCTGCAACTTGCAGAAAAAAGTTTCATGAGCAAAGACACAAGGTAGATGAATGTGTATGTGATTATATTGCTGAATTAAGCATTTATTTTCATAGGTGGGTGAGTAGGTGTCAGGTCATCACTTTTATGGCTGGCAGACCTTTTGGTGAGGGAACAACCCCTCAGCACTTTGCCTGAGGACATGACAACCTGGTTGACAGATGAGGCTGTAACTCTGCAGATGGCCTGGTTGAAAAAGGAGACTTCTATTTAGCAAGCAGAGCATCACTGCACAAGAAGGAGATACCCGAATCTGCACATGGATACATGGGAACCCATGGTGGGCAGCTTAAACCACCCCAACAGAGTCCACCTGTAACAGGGGAAGCCACTAGTTAAGGTACATGGCCAGGATCAAGGTTTAGATGTTTTAAATGTAACTGGAGAGGCCATGAAGCATACACATGTCCACTGAGGCAAGAGAACAAAATGTGGAGGAGCCAGCAAGTGGGAATAACCGTATGCCAGTGGTAAGTTGTCTGGAGACAACAGGGGTACCAGAGTTTATACCCTATCTCAGTGGGTGGAATACAGGTCACTGCTAAGAGCAGAGACAGTCTCAGACATAACCGTTGTAAGCCTGTTGTGGTTAAAGAGGAGCAGTACTTGCTTGGGCATTCCACTCCAGTCAAAGCTTTGGCAGGGACCCCATTTCAAATGGCTTTGGCCAGGGTTCACCTTGACTGGGAGGGTGGAAAAGGAAGCAAGCAAGTAGGTGTGTTGCAGGATATCCCTGCAGATGTCCTGAAAGGGAATGATACTGATAATGCAGTACCTTGTGTGCATGCAGATACATACAGTCAGGCTTGGAGACAGGCATGTGGCTCTTCTAGTCTAAGGGAGACCCAGACAGGCCCCCCACTCATGAAGCCAGGGCAAGTGATGTGGCTATTTCAGGGAGGGAGCTACCCTGTAGCAATGAACCTGAAGGTGAGCCACAGCTGCTGGTAGGTACTGATGTTCCCTTGGACAGAGTGACTGCAGGGGCAGAGGTAAGTTGTAGTACTCAGGCTGACAGTGAGGCACTGCTGTCAAAGAGCACCAAACTTCCTGTGGAAGGGGAAATGGGAAGGATCACAAAGGTAGAATTGAGACAGGCTCAGCTCTCAGACTCTACACTAAGAGGCTTGAGCTAGGTAGCCAAAGAGGCACTGATCCTCAAGGAAAAGGGGAGTCTGCATACTGGAACGAAGGATTACAGTAGAGAGAGAGGACACCCAAAGGAGGGCTAGAGGGTGAGGTAATACAGCAGTTGGTAGTGCCCAAAGCCTACCAATTGGCACTTCCAGCCATAACCCATGCCATTACTTCTGCAGGTCATATGGACATAAAGCATACCAAGAGACATATTATGCAGAACTTTAACTGGCCTGGGATTGCATAAGATGTAACAGGGTACTGTAGGACCTGTGAGCAGTGCCAAAAAGTAGACAAGGCAGAAGACAAGGTCAATGCTCCTTTGATGCCTTTCCCTGTGATTGGGGAGCCATTTCAGAGGGTAAATATGGATACTGTGGGACCTCTGAGTACCCCAAGTTCCATGGAGAAGTATACCCTGGTGGTAGGACATTATGCGAGATACTCTGAGGTGGTGGCACTGTCCTCCATCAATGCAGAGAAGGTGGCAAATGCTTTGTAAGAAATTTTCAACAGTGTAAGTTTCCCAAGAGAATACTGACTGACAAAGGTGCCAAGTTTATGTCAGACTTGTCAGATTGTCTGTGGGAATGCTGTAGGGTGAAGCACCTAAAGAGCACCCCTTCCATCCCCAGACTAATGGTCTTGTGGAGAGGTTAAACTCTACACTAAAGACTATGCTACGGGCATTTGAAAACCAGTTTGAGAGAGAGTGGGACAAATATTTGTCCCACCTGCTGTTTGCATACACAGAGGTACAAAAAAGAGATGGCCAGCACTCACAGCATGGAGTTATAAACCATTTATTGTGGTAACACCATCCAGGGGAGTGTGTAAAGCACAATCCCCATAAAATCAGACCGGTTTCAGCTAAAGCACTTGCCTTCCTCAGTGACAACAACTTTACGGACAAATGCATGCCTAAATATATACACACAGTAGCAAGCAGAAAAGTTTTTCATTGAATAGTTTACAGATTCTCATTTAGTCCTGGGGAAAACAAACCCCCCCCCAATCTAATTCTCCATATTTTCTCCTTTTTATTAAGTAAAACATGCCAACCCATTTTATTAATCCTATCTCCTTCAATTCTGTCAAGGAAGTAAATATTGTGGGAAGAAGTATCCAAGGAATTGTTATGGCTAGGCTTGTATAGGCCCTAGGGCCGATAGCCTAGTACCAACCTATGGAACTATGAACCTACAAAAACTGTGCTGCAGGATGTTTAATAGAGTGTTTGTATAAGGCATTAGAAAGCCTTTTATTTCTAATGTCACTCATGTTCAGAGATATGAATTCGCAAGGGATGTGAAGTGTGACCGATATAAAAAGCAGAACAAGAAGAAATTGCTAAGTAGATTAGCCAGTCAGTGCTACAATTACCTAAAACATGTCATATACAGTGGTCGTATTCTTACTGGTATATTGTTTGGACTGGGGTTTGTTTTCCAAAGTTGGATAATTACATGCGTTTTTGCTGAAACGGGTCTGATTTTATGGGATTGTGCTTTACAAAAAACACTGAAGAAGGCCAGGATTTATATTGGCCGAAACTGGTCTGTTTTGTACTATCTTTTGTACTAGTTTGAAATGCAGTCTCAGTAGTTTATAATAAACTACTAGTTATTACACGGCTCACTTGTTGCTGGCTTTGTATTTTTTGGTGCAGTTTTGATTTTGGCCGTGCAACTTCCCACGTGCAGGGGAACTCTGCTTTGGATTGTGCTTTACACACTCCCCGGGATGGTGTTACAACAATTAATAGTTTATAACTCCATGCTTTGAGTGCTGGCCATCTCTTTTTTGTTTTGCTATGTAGTTTTGTGGCCATTTGCACTTGTACTTGCGGAGCTTGTTCTCTTACACAGAGAGGTAACCCAAGAATCCACAGGTTTTTCACCATTTGAGCTGCTGTATGGGCATAGTGTGAGGGGGCAATTAGATATGATTCCTGATGAGTGGAAAGGTGAGTATGAATCCCACAAGGAGTCTGTTGTGGCATATGTCCTAAACCTCAGGACAAGGCTTAGGGAGCTCATAGGCTTAACCCAGGAGAACCTGGCAGGTGCCCAACAGCAGAAAAAGGTCTTGTATGACAGAATGCTCAAGCCAGAGAGCATGCTGTGAGACAGCAGGTTATGGTACTCATTCCTGTCAGACTCATTAAGCTGCAGGCAGCTTGGGAGGGACCTTTCAAAGTAGTAAGGAAGGTCAGTGATGTTAACTACACGGTAAACCTGCTAGGCAGGAGGCAGGGACACACATTTTACCATGTTAACATGATGAAGCCTTACTATGACAGGAAGGCCCTTGTGCTAAGTATTTGCAATGGATGGAAGGAAGAGTCTGAGGGGGATCTGGTAACTGATGATCTCAGTGAGGCTCTGACACCTTAGTGGAAGGGATAACAATGTCCCAACAGCTATCCCCTACCAATGTTCAAGAAATCCAAGCAGTATTACAGGAGTTTGGGGAAATGTTCACTGAAAAACCTGGGTGCACACACCTGGTGCAGTATCTTGTGGATACAGGACCCTAAAGGCCTTTCAAGCAAGTCTTTTACAGGATGCCTGAGTGAGTCAGACTCAGAGGGAAGAGATATACAAAATGTTGGAACTGGGGGTACTCCAAGAGTTCAGCTGTCCCTGGGCCTCCCACGTGGTGCTGGTACCAAAGAAAGATGGCAGCAATAGGTTCTGTGTGGACTACAGAAAACTAAATAGTTACACAGAGTCAGATGCTTACCCATGCCTACGACACGAAGCCTTAGAGCAGCTGGGTGCGGCTAAGTATCTGACCAGTACTGATCTGACCAAGGGCTGCTGGCAGGTGCCCCTGACTCCCATCACTAGAGAGAGGTCAGCCTTTGTAACTCCTTTTGGATTATACGAGTTCACAAAGATGCCTTTTGGAATGAAAGATGCCCCAGTGACCTTCCAGAGGTTGGTAGATCATATCCTAGTAGGAGCATGAGTTTATGCCCTTGCTTACTTGGATGATATTGCCAGCCACAGCCATTCCTGGCATGAGCACCTTCAACATGTCAAGGAGGTCCTCGGCAGACTGTAAAGGGAAGGTTTTACCATTAACCCCAGTAAGTGTCAGGTGGGTATGGCAGATGTCTCCTACCTGGGACAGAGTAGGGAGTGGTAAGATCAGGCCAGAACCTGCCAAAATGGAAGCTATTCAGGCGTGGCCTGCACCTGTTACCAAAAAGCAGGTGAGGGCATTCTTGGGGATAGTGGGGCATTATAGAAAGTTTTTTCCCCAAGTATAGTACAATAGCTGCTCCCCTCACAAACCTGATGAGGTAAAACAGGCTAGACAAGGTAGTGTGGACCCTGGCATGCGAGCAAGCATACCAAAAGCTTAAAGGGGCTTTGGGAGGACCACCCTAGTGTTAGCCAGTCCAGATTACAGCAAAGAATTTGTTGTGCAGGTGGATGCTTTGAATCATGGGGTGGGAGCTGTACTCAGCCAGGTTTTCTCCGAGGGAGAAGCGTGCCCAGTTGTATATCTCAACTGTAGACTCCAACCTAGGGAGGAATGTTATGCAGCAGTAGAAAAATAATGTCTATCCATAGTATGGGCACTGCAGAAACTTCAACCCTATCTGTATGGAAGGAAATTCATTGTAGTTACAGACCACAATCCCTTAACATGGGTACATCGAGCCAGCCAGCAAAATGCCAAGTTACTAAGGTAGAGCCTAGGGTTGCAGGCATACGATATGACAGTAGTACAGCACCACAGTAGGGTCAACAATGCCATTGCAGATGGGCTTTGAAGACAAGGTATGGGTTAATGTGTTCCCAGACAGGCTGATGTCCTTCAAACCACATTTCTCACGGGTCACTAGAAAAACCAGCTTGAGTCTTTAAAGGGGGGGATAGATGTGATGATGTAAGGTATTGCCAGCTATGCCAGCAGAAGTACGGCAGTGGATGCATAACATATGCCAGCATAGCTAGCTGGAGTTTTGTAAATAATTATATGTCATTTGTATATCAAATTGATTTTTTTAGATGCTTGTGTGAAAATGTATTTGTAAAGTAGCTTGTGTTCAAAATGTACCAATACTGGGTCCTGGCAGACAGAAAAGAAATGCACCTGTATGTCAGACTGTATTCTAACTGCTGAAATGAATATATTGTAACAGAGGATACTGGAAGATAAGAGGTTAATCTCAGTCCAGCTAACTTTGAAAACCAGTCTGAAATTAAATGACCTGGTTTAGGCCATAAATATTGTATCTTACAGCTCTGACTGCAGCCAGAGACAAAATGTCTGTGAAAACCAGGGCTATGAATCCTACTGTATTGTCCTTAGGGGTGAACTAATTGCTACCCTGGAAGGGTGGAAGGTTTTAAACAGTTTTATAGCTTCCAGATGCTATAACACATCTCAGCAAAACTCTGTGTGTATGGTAACATTTATGTGCTAAATTCTGGTTCAGTTTCTAGCAAAGGGGATAGTGTGGGAACCAGAGTCAGAAGACCAGATGTATGTTATCATTCTGTAATCCAGCACTGAAATGATGTTTTAATACTAGATGAGAGAGAAGTCTCAAAGCAGTCTGTTTTTGAAACCTGACCAAGAAGGAATATCCACTCACCAACTTAATCTTGCCTTGCTTTAGTAAGTAACCAGGGAATGAATTTCACTCACCCACTTAATCTTGCCTTGCTTTAGTAAGTAACCCGGAAATAGAAATTATTTAGATCAGTCAGGAAAATATAGTGAGATTAGTTAAGTATTGTTTTTCTTTATCTGTGTGAATCTTTCCATTTGTGATATTTCCTGTGAGTGAAACTCTGGTGTTTACTGTAAAATGGATATTTAGTATTTTCATGTTCTTTTATTATTTATAATTAAAGATCATTAAACTTTTCATTGTGGATGGTCTTTGAGAGTAACTACATTTATTTAGTGACACTGTGGCCACTCCTAAAAGCCTTGCTGCATTGCGCAAACACTATCATTTCCATTAGTATTACTTTTATTCAGTATAATCTGGTACCCTTGTAATAGCCTTGGAGTAGCTAGCTTAGGAGTATTCTGGTGGCAGTACCTACCTTACAGCCTGGGCTGAGGGGGCATAGCTAGTAAATATGTGCCAGACTTTCCCAGGTGTGTGTGTGTGTGTGTGTGTGTGTGTGTGTGTGTGTGTGTGTGTGTGTGTGTGTGTATGTATGTAAAATCAAATCTCAATGACTGTGTGCCAGCTACTTGAAGCAGGGACACAAAGCTGCTTTCACAGAAAGGGTGGAGGGGGACTTGGCTTGGCACACTTGGCTAACTCAACTCTACATCTGTGCCAGTGGGGAGCCTCACTGGGGGCCTGGAGAGACAGAAAGGGAAACCCAGCCCCTGGACTGAGTGTGTTCCCTGTGTGCTCTTAAGGGGAATTGTGCTTGGCGCAGACAGCTGCATCTGAAAAAACTGTGTGCATCCATTTTTGTTCCAAGTGAACGTCCATCTGCAGTGTCAGTGGTGAAGACTAAGGTTCCTTGATTACTGGCCCAGAGCAGGGACGCAACACTCTCAATCAGCATAAAGGGATACACAGGTGAGCTATGGAAGACTGACACTATCTACAAGCTACTAGATTCTCTAAACAAGGATGCATTGAAACATAAGAACAAGTGGTTACAGTGGGGGACCTGAACCTTCCAGGAAATGACTGCAGCATTAGACAGTCATGGGAAGACAGGACAAATATGGTGGTGATACCATTAGTCCCAGAGGGATTTGAGCCCAAGACATCACTATGAAAAGCAGGTTCATGGATTCTGTAATAGGTAAATAGACTGTGGAAGTGGTGTAGGGGGTCAAGATGGATTTAGGATATTTTACATGCCCGCCAACAAATATTAAATCAGAGAATAAGATCTTTGATAACTACTTTCAAATTTATAAAGTTATATGTTACAAAAACTGCCTAGATTTAAAAGCAGTAACAGAAGATTTCAAAATCTTAAAAACCTGAAAATTATCATCACACACCAATAATCTGACAAAACTTATAAATTGTTTAAACAACTTTATTGTCCCCCAATTTATCAAATAATATGCATCCAAAATAATCATAACATCAAAATCATATAGCTACTGAGTTCACATATTTACTTTTCCACATTTTTTAACATTTCAAAATATATACATTTTCATTTCAAACAATACCTCTATATGCCATTCACTACTCTATGTGTAATTTTCAACTCTCCCCAACATTTTTTATCCTCATTACTGTGATCCTTATTGCAAATGTAATGGTCCCACACATTCCATTTAAGGGTATGCATCTTGTTCTTCCCATTACCTAACAACCCCCCCCCCAAAAAAAAATGCTTGATTTTCTTTACAATACTTTGCACATCTTCTGAAGCTGGTTTAACTCTTGATTTCCACTTTTTTAGTTATCACTTTTTTGTGGCTGTTTACATAATTAATGTCAAATAAGGTCTTATTATGTCCTGACATTTAAGTTTCCCTAATCCAATTTAGCAACATCATCTCTTTCTTACATTTGTTCAAACATCATCCACTAGACAGTATTCTGCAATACTTCCTTAAACTCAAGTCAGCTCTGCACACTCCCAAAATACATGCTCCCAGTCTGTCATCGCACTCCCCACGGACCGGTTTTCTGAACATGAGGGAAGATCCTCTGCAATCTACTTAGGGTATAGAAATATTTATGTAGGTATTTTTGTGCAAATATCCAGAGCCTTATTGATTTAGTCCTATATTTTGAAATACTGGACCCCCCCCACAATGATTTTTTGTAATTTTCCCAAATGCCCTTTTCTCCCAATCCTGCCAGAGTTCCTCTAACTGACTTACACAATCATGTATAATTTTGTATGCGCCTTTAATTATCCCTTTTTTAAATAGCCTAATCTTTTTCTTGTTTCCACCAAGTGTGGCCACTCATCTAGCACTCCTCTCTCTCTCTTGCTATATACTATGACATTATTCCCAAATATGGAAGCCCAAGCCTATCATGCAATCCACACAATTATTTTTTGCTCCTCCCATTTTTAGTTTTCTGCAACAGGTACTTTATTCCAGTACTTTGGCTAACTTTCTCCATTTACTTTCCACTGTCTTTTGTCTTTCTTTCCTTTATTTTGGGACTCTAATAACCAAAATCTCCTTATTCTATATCCTCCCCTAGGCTGTCTTTTACTATACTATCTGCCACTTTATATGCATAATGTCCTATATGGCTATTTTTATTCTCCCCAGCATCTGCTTCCAGTAAAACAATCTCTCACCATCTCTGGCTAGCAATCTATCCTTTCTTTATCTCATCTTTCCATGTTGGTTTACATCCCTCTACTTTTAATATGTATAACAGTCTTAACGGAGTAGTCTTAAAGTACCCCTTTAAACCATGCAACCATATGCTCCCTTCTTGTGTCATTTAGATCCTCTTATCTCACTTAACTCTAGGCCTCTTTCCTCCCCAAATTAATTTCGAGTATATTATTTAATTCCATAACCTGGTTAATAGACATACATCTGAAGAACATATAGAATCAAGGGGACCAAAAACATTTACTGCCTGTATCTTACTATCCAGATCCACAATTCTGAACTTCCACCCCCTTATCTATTGGATAACCTTCTGCCTAGTTTCCTCCCACAAACCCTTTGCCACTACCATCAAAATCTTTCCTAATCCATACTCCTAGATATGTCGTTCTCATGCCTCTAGAGGCACGGAAATCGGTACACCTTCATACGTAAAGAGACAGTTTACAGCTACGGGTTTGTTTTATCTACAATTATTTTATAACCTGAGAACATTCGGAACTTTCTTAAAAATATTCAACAACAAAGAAATATCTTGTTCTGGGTTTGCCAAATACTTTATGTCATCTGTATACAATGCAATTCTTTCCTGCCTCTCCTTCCACTATATCTTGGATGCTTGTGCTTCATTTTCTTTTGTTAATGGCCCTCTCTCTCTTTCTCATACTCTCTACATAATATATACCATTTATGCTTGGTCTATATCAGTTCAAATGTTTATTTCCACGAACCTTCGTTCATCGACCCTAATACAGTGAACGTTCATATTGGCAAATGTCCACTTCAACGAACGACTTACCCAGAGAGAGGAATGAGTTGCCCAGCATTCTGACCATCATGCAAAGCACAGTATTTCCAACTCACCCATGTGGGGGGTTTCACTCCCCCCCAACCGTATATACCAAATTGGAAATCGCACTACAGTGGGGAAAAGGGCAAATTTCTTATGATAACCAACTTATTCCTTTCCCTTGGTAAGTCATTTATCAAAGTGAACATTTGCTAATGTTGACATTGAGAGACCACTCTTGAGGCATCAAAATGGACCTGCTTAGTTTGTCCACAATTGCACTGGATTTACATGGAATGTGCATTGCTATCAGAAAGTGTCCAGAAGAGATTGCCCAGTGCCACACTCTCATCGCTTTTTGACAAAGTGGGCAAGATCTGGTTCTTCCCTGTTTGTTGTACCAGACCACTGACATATTGTCCATCTGAATGGCAACAGTCCTAGATGATAGAACTTCTTGAAAGGCCTGCAATGCCAGGAGGACTGTTCTCATCTCCAGGGCATTGATATGCATATCTTGGCCTCTTCTGGGTACCATGTACCTTGGACTGTCCTTCACAAGTAGTGCCCCCCCCAGCTGGGAGGTGTCCATGGTAACCATGGCCGTGGGCATGGGAAGAACAAATGAAAGTACTTTGCAGAACTGGTTTGAGTGAATCCCCCAAAGAAGATTTTATTTTTGTATGCTTGAGTAATCTTGACTGGAGAAGTTAAGGGGTGTTGAAGAATGGACCACTGGACTGAGTGTCCACTGAAGAATTTGCATGTGGAACATGGCCAGAAGAACGAGGGTGATAGCTGCTGCCATGGATCCCAGTGATAGCTGCTGCCATGAATCCCAGTGCTTGTAAGATTAATCAGGCCAGGAGAACTCGATCGCCTTCTTGATTTGGGACCTCAGTGTCTGTATTCGAGTAGTGGAAAGAGAGGTTATCTGACGGCGTGTGTCTAGACAAGCACCAATGAACTCTAGACTCTGCTTAGGTGTGAGCTGAGATTTGTTGTAATGGACAGTGATTCCCAGATGAACACAACTGGAGCAAGTAGTCCCTTGCCTGTAGAAGTCGATGCCTGGTTGGGGCAGTTAGAAGCCAGTCATCTAGATATGGAAATGCCCGGAATCCCAGCAGTCTCAAGTGAAATGCTACTATTGCCAAGCATTTCGTAAACACCCAGGGGGCTGTGGTGAAATCAAAAGACAATGCTCTGAACTGGTAATGACTGGCTCCCAAATGAAATTGCAGGTAACTTTTGTAGTGTCTGGTTCATTCTGCAGCAGAGGCATAATGGACTGAATAGTAACCATCCAAAACTTTGAATACTGTATAAACTGATTCAATTGCTGAGATCCCGAATTGGTCTCAAGACCCCTGTCATCTTTGACACTAACAATCATCTTGAGTAAGTTACGGTTCCTCTCTGGTCTGAAGGGGGACCACGTGGATGACTCTCTTCTAGCAGCTTTTTTTTATTTTTTAGAGACGCAGCTTCCCTCTGACTGGGTGGATCCATCAGAGATTTTCTTCACATTGGAGGGAGGGGCTAAAGAAAATGGTATAGTATAACCTCTGCATATGATTCACTGCACACAGGAATCTTTTGTAATAGATGGCCAGGCTCTCTGGTGCAGAAACAAAAGCCCCCAACTGTCTCTAGAGGGGAACTGTCATGCCGCCCTTAAAGAGTGGCAGTGGAGTTTTTTTTACAGAGATGAGTTGCCAGCCTGGCGCCCAACCTTCCACACAAGGCACACACACGCACACACTCACACCTAGGGCCAATTGAGAGTGCCCAATCCACCTACAGCATGTCTTTTGGATGTGGGAAGAAACCAGAGCACACGGAGGAAACCCACGCGACTACAGGGAGGGCATGCAGACTCCACACAGAAGGCACCCCAGCCGAGAATGGAACCAGAGAACCTCTTACTATGAGGTGGCAACGCTAACCGGTGCACCACCTCGGCCACCCAACAGGCTAACTGCACTAATTTACAAAGCCATGGAATGCATCATATAGCACTCCAAATACCACAGTATCAAAAGCCTCATGTAATTAGACCTTTAACTGTTTGGCTTTGTCATGGATAACTCATGTCTACTAAATGTAGTAAATTTCTTTGAAAAGGTCATGGGGCATTGGAAACTAGTCACTCAGTCCATGCAGCGTATATGGATCTAGCCAAGGCTTCTGAAACCCATCCCCATTGCTAGTACTGAAAATAAGCTAAAAAACCTAAACATGGAGTCTTACTTGATAAGATGGAAAGGAAACTGGCTGAAACAGCCCACACAGTTTAGGTGTCTGTCTAACTGCAATAGTGTCTAGACATTCTCATTCCGTCAATGTAACAAGTTCAGGTGGCTGTATATTCAAACAATGGGTGATTCTGGTCATCAATGACAGGGTGCTAGCCAATGCTGCTCTAAGTTCCTCCACCTACATTTGGCATACTCTGAAGACATACTGGTAGCTTTTAAGGACATAGAGAAAGGTGTATAATAAGTCCTGTGTAGCCCATAAGCATACAACTATAAAACACTAAAGACTAATACAAACACCTAACATGGTAATTCTAAAATCCTTTGAAAAGGCTTGTTTGGAGAGACACCAAATTCATCAGAAAGAAAAAAAAAAACACACTAGATGATACTAATAGATATGGTCGAATTTTAGAAGGGAAAGGATGGGTTATATCAACTCTGAAGTCACTGATAGCATACAGTTCAATTAATAGCCCAAGTGCACACACTGGATTAGAGGACTGTGAAAACACATCAGTGCAGGTAATGAAAAAGGGTGACAGACAGGTCTTTTGTTCTAAATAATGACATCCTCAAAGAATCCAAATTATAAAGGTGATGTTATTTATGTACTTTATGTTAAGGCACAAATGTTTAACACTGCACCAAATCCAAGAGAGAACCAATGAAATGACAAATTCTTACACAGAAATGGAAAAACCCAATATGTCACTTTGTGTGTATGCAAAAGAAAGGTAGGTAACTGCAATAAAAAAAAGTGAACTTAAACAACCTGATAGATTTTTTGTGATTTTGGAAAAGGCAGAAGAAATAACCATCACCAAACTGATGGGAGTACTCAGCAACAGAAAATGCATTGACGGGACCATTTTGAACTTTAAAAAGCTGGTATGCCTTTAACACACAAATTAATGAATTTTCATTATTTTTAGATGGACAAACAGAAATAGACTCCCTGGCTTATAACCACATTACCCCATCCAGTGAAAAGAGTTTGCATAATCCAGCAAATCTGCACTTAAAGTGGTAGAAAAATAGGAGCTCTCTTAGTAAGCCCTCCACTTATAAAACATGGCCACCATTGTGAACACACTGCTATGCACATCATATTATGTGCTACTCTGTAAAATATGTGAAACAGTCTAACAATGTTGATGCTGAAAGGTTCAACAACCCATCTATTACACTTAATATTATGCCTAATATCTGGAAGAATGCCATTGCAATACTACTCCCCAAGAAACCCAATCCAGACTTCCGGGCCCATTTCTATTCTCTCTACCCTAGGAAAGATTCTGGAAACATTTCTTTATTTTCAAGGCACTCAATACACCAGCCAATACCACCTTCTCTTCCTCACAAAAGCTGCATGCTTTTTGTTCTGATCACAGTACATTCACACAGCTATCTGGACACTCAGCGACAACATTCGTCTTGGAATGTACAAAGGCCTAATTACTGGAGCAATTTTTACTGACCTCACTAAAGCCTTTCAGCTTGCTGATCACTCATTTCTCCTAGACCATCTCACTGAAATGGGCATTAGTGATGACACACTTATCTGGTTAAAATACTACCTCTGCCACTTCTCAGTTAATTTTAACTCATGAATCTCAACATCAGTCCCTCAGCAGAAAGGTGTTCCTCGGGGATCTATTCTGGCACCTCTCCTCTTCCTCAGGGATCTATTCTGGCACCGCTTTTCTTCTCCATCTCCAGTAACAAATTTCCTTTTGATTAATACAATCTTCCTCTTCTGCTTTATGCTGATGACACAGTCATATTCCACTTCAATCATTCTGTCTCTTGAACTTCAGGCTGATTTTTATGCCATTATTCAACAGGTCAGTGATAAACAATTTGTTACCACACAACTCCTCTAAAACATTTTTGATCAGGATTCTTTCAGCATGACAATTCTGATTTCCACTCCCTATATAATGCATGTACATAATTGTTTTTTCCCCACTCTCTCTGTATAGAACATTTATGTATTGCCTTTATTCCCTCAAGTCAATGTGGCATTCATTCTCTATATATATATATATATATATATATAATGTCATTATTGCATTTTCCCCAAAAAAAAGGGGTTTGAAACCCTGAAATTTTTGGATCCAATCAAAAATTGGG
>NC_056726.1:419045825-419135133 GCF_019279795.1 Protopterus annectens | reverse complement strand
CCATATCATAAGCAGCATTCTGTTCAAACAAAATAATGGCTCGCAACTTAAGTGCAGCCGAAAGGTAGTGTTTCCCCGCTCGCCATTTGAAAAGTTGGAATGCAAGCTCAATTCGGACAGGCTGGTAGCTCTGACGGAGCTGACATCATCACGCATGTGATGACATCAGCTCAAAAAGTGGAAAAAAAATACAAATTCAAGAAAGCTGAGAAGAACTCAGAAATGAAGGGGTGCCACACGGGAATCATGGCACCCTATTATCTGGACCCCAAAACTCGGTAAAAAACGAGTAATTCGGTATGGTTGGGAGGTATGGCTGCAGATAGCTAGAAATCATTATCCCTCCATATAGACAGGTAGTGTGATCTCATGTACTACACCATGTGAAGGTGTAGAAGTGTCAACTTTGCAAGAAGCAGGATGGAGATAGGTCACAGAAGAGCAACAAAATGGAGCAGAGTTTACAAAAGAAGTACAAGAAAAATGTAAGCAAATGGTGGGAACAATATGAACTTAAGTATTTCAACAAAATCAGCATTATTCAAGAAGGGCACCATTTTCTACAATGATATTTACAAACTAATGAACTACAATTAAAAATGCTAGATGGAAATCTGAAGCTGCTTAATTAGTGAAAAAGCCTTCTTAAGGAGATAGCAAGGATAAGAGAAAAAAGGGAATTAAAGATGAGAGAGTAACACCATGACAGAGAAAAAGCTGATGTGTGAAACCTGCAACTTTGTTTCAAGCAGCAACCCAGTTAAAGAATGGTGAATGAAATGAAGGACTGTGAGATCAGAGACATGCTCTTCTCTTTTTGGCAATGGGGATTAGTTATTGCACCACCTACCAGCTGTGTTATGGAAACACAACCATATCAGCTGACAGGTGGGATGTAACAAAACAGAAGTCTAGGTGGGGCTTGCAGGTGGAAGCATGTGCACTCTTCCCTAAGTGCACTGACATGTTAGGGATCTGAGGTGAGAAACTAAGTTAAAAATAATCTAAATCCCAGGCTTACAGTATGACAACACTGTTCCTCACAACTCCTGCCCTACACATTGAACCGCTTAAATGGTCAGATGGTGCAAATGATGGGACACCAGACCTGGCCATCTGGCTGCAGCGGGGGCAGCAAAAATAAGAAATGTCAGAATGCAATAGTCAGACATAAGACCAGTTTTGCCAGGGACAGAAAAAATAAGCACTTGGTTAGACAAAATCTTTCTATGTGGTTGTTAGATATAATCAATCAATGCTGTTCTTTCCTGTTCTGTTCACAAATGACCTTTACAAGTCTTGTAAACATTTTTCTTCCTTTTAGCTTGTGATATCTAAATGAGTACTACAATGCAATTTTACAAATATTTATGTTTTGCACCATTACTTGTATGAAGTTTTAGTATGCCTTTTCTTCTACCCGACACTTCTTCCATAAAATGGGACTGCCACATTTAGGATTACTCAGAACTGCATACCCTGTCATGTTTTCCTGCAGTACTTGTCCTAAATGACTATATGATGTCCAGAACTGCTAATGCAACAAGTTTGCATGTACAGTAAATATCACAAAAGCATAATCTCGATTACATTTCTGTCCACCAAACTTCTGAAAATATAATTCGAACTGCCAGCAAACGACAACAGAAAACAACAGCACCGGTGAGCTGGATCACCAAAACGGATGCACAATAAATGAAATCAGAATATAAAAAGTAACAAACTTCTTTAATAAGCCATGGTGATGTGACAAACTTTAAGCGCTTTCATCCACTACATGTGGACTTCTTCAGAATGCCATTTTACACAACATACAATATATTTAAAAACTTTTTGGCGCCAAACTCCACCTTGTTACCATTTGTAATTTAAAGTAACACTCCTTCTAAATAAAAACATATATACTTAGTAAGGCTGTTTGACCTAAACTTATACAATCTAAAATCATACTTAAAATATCCGATTGTCTTGTTTGTTGCTGCCTAATCCTTATATCTATATATGTTACAATGTGTACATGTGTAAGATATACGTATGTATAAATATATCTAAGGTATTGTGAATAAATGTAGATGTGTATAAATTTAGTATACATCTTAACACACTATGTAAATTCCTAATATAGATGTTATGTACCACTATAAAATAATACTGTATGCTCATTCACCATATACTGTCTTTAGTACAGAAGCTTACAATAAATTGCTGTTGGCAATCATAATAAATAATTAATACTAACGCAATTCTAATATTGGTTTAATAGGTATAAAGTCATTGAATCCTGGTGTCCTTCCTGCGTCTGTTATAATTTGCCATACTCTCTCTCTTATTCAGTAATGCTCTAAAATTTCCCCCTCTCAAATCTATTTTGAACTGGTCTATAATACCAAATTTGAAGTAGTGAGTGCCTCCCCTATCAAAAATATGCCTACTTAATGCATTATTCATGTCCTTGGTCCTTATACAGTACAAATGGTCATAAATCCGCTTTTTAAATTGGCGTTCTGTTTTTCCTATATAAAAACCAGCGCATGACATGCATTTGGCTAAATATATAATATTTTTGGTGTTACAATTTCCCTGTTTGAACCTTATAGTGGTCCTATTAACATTGTCCAATACCAAACTACTTGTCTCCAATATGGCATGGCATTGGTTACAAGAACCACATTTTTTTGTATGTCTGTCTATACTATTGTGAGTAGTAGTTGACTGTCCTATTTCTAATTTCTTTTTTAAATTATGTCCAGTTTTATATACAAAAATAGGGGTATCTCCCACAATATTACCAAGGTCTTCGTCCACCATTAACATATTCCAATTTCTTCTCAATATAATTTTACTGCTTTCTACGTATAGGGAATACTCTAATATACAGGCCCTACCAAACTTAGGTGTATCTGCAAGTACTTTACTATTCCTATTTTTGTTGAATTCTCTTCCTAATAATGGGGGATATTTTTTACCCCATTCATTCTTTACATATCTGGAGATATTATCTAACATATTACTGGGGTATCCCCGAGCTTTAAAAAGTTGACATATATAGTCAATTTCTCTCTCCATTTCCTTATATTCAGATGTCATGCGGGCTGCTCGTATACACTGACCCTTAAAAATGTTTCTCATCATACCCCTTGGATGACAACTAGTGAATTCCATATAACTATTGGAAAATGTATTTTTCCGGTGTATATTAGATTTAAATCCTATGTCTGTAGTAGAGATATATGTATCCAGATATGCAATGCCTTTGTCGTTACAGTTATATGTGAATTTCAAGAATGAATTTGATGTATTCAAAAATTCTATAAATGAGGCAACACTATCACTGTCACCTGGCCATAAAACAAACATGGCATCTAAAAATCTTGAATAATAAATGACTTGTTTGTAATATTTACTGGTGAATAACTGGGCTGTTTCCCATTCCAACATGACCAGATTGGTGTAGATGGGAGCGCATGCTGTTCCCATAGCTACACCTCTGGTTTGTTTAAAATTTTCTCCCTTAAACTGGATAAAATTGTAATCCAAAACCAGTGACATTAATTCCATAATAACATTTATCTTGTCCCATTCTAGATCTGAATATTTCATTAAACTGTTGCAAAAGTATTCTAATCCTATATCTTTCGGAATACAAGAAGATAAATCTTTAACATCTATAGTTAAACAAATTTCTTCTTTCCACATATCTGTAGTCAATTTTGCTAGAAATTACCATGAATCTTTGACTAAGTGTGTAATTTTTTTCATAGATGGGTTTCAACCATCTATCAATTACTACTACCAGTGGATAGGTTTTTGAATTTCTTCCTGAAACAATGGGACGAAATGGTGGATGCTCTATATTGTTGTGCACTTTAGGAATGCCTACTATACTCGCCAATGTTGGATGATCTACTTTTAAAAAGTCGTAAATATCCTTGGAAATATGATTATCCAATAATAGTTCTTACAAGCATAAATCAATTCACTTGTATCCAATGATTATCTCATTTATAGATACGGTTTCATAGTTACCAGTATCATAAAGTATATTGTACACTTCATTGACATAGTCTAGTGTATTATATAATACCACCCCTCCCCCTTTGTCGGGTTTCATGACTCTTATGTCAGACTGTGATGTTAACTCATCTAGTACCTTTCCTTTCTTCCATATTCAAATTATCTCAACGGTCCTCAACGGTCCCCCTGGACTGCAAACCTAGTAACCACCTATGAATTAACAGGACCTATAAAAGTGAAAAACTTTATCACAGAAAAATCAGTTTTCACAGGGAAGCTGTATCCCCTGCAGCCCTTCTCCTCCACACCTGAGGACATTATTAGCCCACTGTGTTTCTTAAACACATCCGAGCTCACAATTCAGCTCACCCAGCTACAATATTTCATAAATGAGAGCTCGAGCACACACAAGTATAATGCATGTACTTGAGATCATCATTCTGTGCAACAGGAGACCAAGAAAAAGTATTTATTTGAGGGACCTTCTTCTACTCCCTATTTTACTTTATCACTTGCAGTCTGAGATCACTGAACCTTAGAGAAAAGAGTAACCACTGACAACCAGTGTAGCACCTGTTTTGCTCATTCTCCTAGTGGCTGTAAGACCGGACCATCAACAAACAGTATGTTAGCTCTAAGCTCTTGCTCCAATGCAAAGCAAGCATTACTAAATGAACAAATGCCACATCGACTGGAGTTCAGGTGATCACAGCAAATTTACGTAAGCCACATACAAAATAAATGAACACTGTAGATGTATTGTCTCAGAATTAGGAAGATGGTTGTGTTGGAAAGCCAGTTCCATTTACTTCTGAGTCAGTGCAATCTCAGGCTTGGATTTAGTATCCTTAATCTACAAGAGGGCACCCCCCCCCACACACACACACACACACACACATGCACAAAAGCACCATTGAGAGACATTTAAACATTTTATTGCATTTACTTTGGATGCATTTTACATCTATGATATGCAGCATAATGCTCTGACAATTTATTTTGATCATATGAAAGCTGCCATTATATACTAAAATCTTTACTTATATACCTAAATTTGTATCTATATGTATATGCAAATATGCAAAAACTCAGCTGAACACATGTAGCGGCATGATTCATGCAACATGCTTGCTGGTACCCATAGTCCTTCGGTTCTTAAAGATACTAAAATATCTTGCATTACTGACATAGTACCTAATGAACAAGTATTACCTCAAAGTGAATCTGCACATTGAAGATTCATATTTTTTTTCTTACATTTAGTATTGGCAATTATTAGTATTAATTCAGCATAAATAACATACAGTTTCAAAAGGTCCAGCTGCGATTTGCGTTTTGAAATTGATCTCTTCCTCATTTCTGGTTGTAATGCAGTGGGTCCTGCAAGGTCAGAAAGTCGTTGAGGACTGCTGAGGATCTGTTCAAAAGAGAATGCAAAACACAGTTGAAAAACAATGTTTCAAAATTTTGTTGATATCTCAGAATAAAATGCACAACTACATTCATAAGGTATTTAATTTAAGATGCAACTTGAAGTACAACATATTTAAATGGTTTAAATCACTGAAGATTTAGAAGACCTATTAACATTTAACCATGGATAATCCAGAAGTCAAAGAAGAGATTACCACTCAACAGGTAATAACTAGTCCAGCCTACATCCTCTATTGGTGTAAAGCAGTGTTCTGAATGCAGTTATATGTTTTTTTTTGCAAATATGCTGTAGAGATATCAGTATAAAGTCTGTTTCAGAATATATTTAAAAGGCAAGTCATAACTCTGTAATGGCCCGATACTCTAGACAACAGCTAAGCATCTCTTGATTCAACTAATTAAAAAAAAATGAAATTCCTTAAAGCTACAGACAAGTTTCCTAATGTTAGCCTTGGAAGTTAATTTGATATTACTGCAACTAAATCTTTAATGTGAACATTTTGGCAAAAAAAACAGACTTTATACGAATAGTGCAAATGTGACTAATGGTCGTCAAAACAGAGGCATGCGCATTTATCAATGTTAAACTTTAATCTGTCAAAAACAACAAGGTAGCAACCAAGCTTAAGGTACTCCGACAATTTCACATTATTTTTTGACTAAATGGTTTTCTCCAATTTACAACGGTCAACAAACATGTCCAACAATTATCTCCTGAAGATTCTACTTAGCAAGGGACAGGCAGAGCATTCAAAAACAAGAAAAAGAATTAATGGAAAAGCACCAACTCTGCCTATCCCAGAACATCCTCTACTGCAAGAGAATCCATGTTAACAAACCTAGCTGTGTGCTACATAGTTTACACTAAGTGCATTCTTATTTTAAGCAAGCATGATCTGCTTTTAGACAATAATTTGTATCATTCTGAATCCATTAAGAGTGCTGCCTCCCCCCTCCAAAACACAGCATATAACAACAAGTATAAGCAGGCTCTGTGTAGAAGACAGACAAGTCTTTATTTCATTGACGGTTTACTTCCATCTTTCGGCTATGTACAAGTATAAGGTACCTGACACTAGATAATTAACCATCTGTTTTACTTAACTCAAAATTGCCTTAAGTTGGCTAGACTGATAAGAACTTCAATACTGTCACCCACTTAGCAATGTGTGCAGCACACACAAGGTCAACCTCCCTGAGAAGTCTTGGATGCATGCATTCCAAGGGAGGCCTGAGCAAGACTGATAATGACTGTGTACTCAAAACATTAACAACCTGTATTGTTTCTGTGTAGAAGCAGACTAAATGTAGAAGGATTATGAGAAAGGAATTAGTATTTACTGCACAAGATGGTAAAAGAATAAAGTAAAAAAAATAAATATTAGTTATTTCAGATGTGCACAAGTGGGTTATATTACAGCAATTTGTTCCTTCTGTATGGGGAGGACCAGTTCACTTTGGCATCTATGGGAGGTTCAAGGGCTCATCAAAGGTTGCCATACTGTTTTGTTCATGCTGATACATTTGCTGTCTGGTTGCAGTAAGTTAAAATTTTTCAACCAAACGGGGTCGACTGAAGTCACCATCCAACAAGCAAATTGCTGCATAGTTGCTACTGTAGTTTAAGGAGACAGTATACACCTGATGTCAATAAGCAATTTTTACAATTCCTGAATCTGTGAAGTAAATGTACTTTTATAATTTTTTGAAATATATATGGGGTGAACGGGATTGACACTTTGTGTTTTACTCATTTTTGTGACATTTATTTTACTTAGTCTATTGTATCTAGTGCTGTTCTTGATGCTAACTTGTGAGACATTTTATATTTTAATTGCTTTACTCTATTTTAATACTTAGTACAATTTAAAAACAAGCTAATATAAATATGACAGTTTTACTTTAACAATCAAACAGTACTTAGATTATATATGATCTATATATATGTACACACACACACACACAAATGGTATGTGGTTTAAATTATTTAGTACTTACACACACACACACACACACAAAACTACAAATTAGTATGCATTATTGTCAGTGATGCAACAGGTAGCACACTCACCTTCGGTGCAGAAGGCTGTGGCTCTACTCCACAATAGCTAACACTGCAGAGAGACCAGAAGGATTACAGTAATACAGTGGCCTATCCGAACCTGCCTCCATCTCAGATTTGGAATCCGATTGGAGGAGGACAACCAAACCCCCAGGACCAAAGGTACAACTCTGGGGCAAATCCGGAACTACATACCTCACCGAGGCCAGGAACAAGTAAACAGAAGACTATTCATCAAACGGAAGGCAACAGTAGGAACACTACTAGTGGACAAATTAACCAACAAGGGGATGAATGCGATACCCATTTACAATGGGGTAACAACAATAACAATAATGAAAATTTTACCAACTCCCGAGGCCAGAACCACAACAAGGGGCAACAGAAATAACGAGTGTACAACACTCCGACAGCCAATAGACGCAAAAGGTAGTTGGTCAGGCCAATGACGGGGTAAGTGAAAACACGTGTAAAACTGTCACTAACAACGAAGGTGATTTCAAAATTTATAATTTTACAGACTTTGAAGTGGACAAAACTTTAACTGATTTGTTTGCTAAGGGTCTAACTTTCGTGCCCTCTCGTAACTCAGATTTGCCTAATTTAATCTTGGACTTTAAACTCTACATGCGAAAACTGAATTTGTGTGCGTTATTGGGGAATGATGGACCTCAAGAGGGGCAGCAACTATGAGTTCCTAGTACATTCAATCCCCCTGTACATCCAAGACTTATGCTTTTTGACCGGATGTGTGAACTTGACTTTAGAGCTAAACTGAACACAACACACAAACACGATAAGAACAGAAACTTATCTAAAAATGAAATACAAGCCCTTTCTAACTTTAAGTCATCACCAGTAGGCATGATGAAGCCCGACAAGGGCGGTGGACTGGTTTTAATCAACACGACTGACTATATAGTAAGAATGTGTAGCGTTTTAGAAAGTGAAGTCTGTATGAAAGTCAGTATGAATGAAATGAACATTGCACACAACCGTACAAGGTCATTCCTTAACGACTTATTTATAGATGCCTTAATTGACATTAACAAGTACAATTATATGTCCATGCCATCTCCGAGGTTGCCCCTACTGTTTGGTATCCCTAAGATTCACAAAAGTCTGGTAGACCCACCAATGAGAGCATTGGTGGATGCCAGACAGTCAATTACATACCCATGTACGAAAGTTACTGATTCCATCTTGAAGAAATATGTAAAATTAGAACCACAGATATGTAAAGACTCGTGGACTTATTTATCAGATATAAATAGTTTGGAATACATGGGTGATTATAATTTTCTGACAATAGATATACACGACCTGTACACCTCTATTCCCCATGATACAGGTATAGAATGGGTAATGGAGTTAATGAGATCTAAGGGGGCACCACAAACAGAGATGAGATTAACCGAGGAATTACGTGGCATCATTTTATCAAACAACTTTATTATGTTCGATACGGAATTTTACCTACAGAAAACAGGAGTGGCAATGGGGTCACTTTGTAGTGCGAGTTTCACCAACTTGGTGATGGCCCATTGGGAACAAGAATTCATTTTAGATAATGCCATTGGTAAACCAAGATTGTATTTTTACACTCAATTTTTAGACATTTTTATGATACTAAAAGGGGACATGGATACAGCCGCAAATATGGTCAATTACTTGAACAATGCAACTACTTTTTTTTTTTTTTTTTTTTTACAGTTCACTAGTTCGTACCAGACTGAAACAATAACTTACTTAGACATTGAGTTAACTAAGGATAGACATAATCAGAAATATAGAGCCCATATATACAAGAAAAGTACATATTCAAACTCTTTCTTGCACTATGCCAACTGTCACCCTTTCCACCAGAAAAAGTCGGTGGTAAAGGGTCAGTTAGTATGGGCTGCAAGGATGATTACTGAGGACTCCCACTTTGAAGAAGAATGTGAAACCCTCAGACAAATGTTCTTACATAGAGGTTATCCAAATAATCTACTAACCCAATCTGTTACAGAGGTACACTAAGTGTAAACAAGGCTTGTATATACCTACCTATCTTAAATAGAGAGAGTACATTTGTCTAGCTATTGAAACAGTTGAGAGTACGGAAACAAATGGTACTACTGTCCCATACTCTCTTCGTTTTATTATGACTTACAGTATGGATGCAGTAGAAATGAAAAGGATAATAAAAAACTGGGACATACTGTCTATGGACAGGGACATTAAGAGTAAAATAGGGGAGTACCCAGTAGTCATTTTTAAAAAAAGGAATGAACTTGAAGAATATAATGGAATCTATGCAACCAACCCCTAGTAGGAATCCTGAGATGTATAGGTGTGATACATGTAACCAATGTAAATACATTGAGACAGGATTTAAATTTAGAGTTAGGGGTAGGTTTTATTGTACAAAGTACAAATTCAATTGTAACTCTAAATCTGTGGTCTATCTAGCAGTATGCCAATGCTTTCCAGCATTTTATGTCGGTAAAACCAACCGCAAGCTCAAAGAGCAAGTGTATGAACACATACACAATATTAGCAGAAACGAGACTGACAATGCACTGGCAAGACACTGTAGAGAATTTCCAGACCACAAATTCAAATTTAGAATAATAGATCAGGTGAAGCCAGACATTAGGGGAGGACCAACTGCCCTACTACTTGAAAGGTTAGTGTTACTATGGCAGATTAGACTAAATTATTTTTCAGTACCCAGGCTTAAATGAAACTTGTTCCACTGCCTGTATTCTAAAACTTAAAAGTCTGCTAAGGTAAATGCCTACTGTTCTGGGCAAAAAACCTTGTAGAAATATTTAACATACATATACTTGTATTTGACAACTATACACAATTGTATTTTTTTATATGATACATCTTAGGTAGACTGTACTATTGGGTATTCAAGGGATTTTAGCACTCTGTATTTTTTGTATGTTTTGTATTTATGGCTTAATGTTAATTTAGCAAGTGTTGATTGAAATGAGTCACATGGTCTGCATTTATACAACAGCTGTACAGGAGCAATTTAACTGAAGTTTAGTTACCTAACTAAACGAAAAGCGCTTATTGTGTACGTTTTTCTTTTGTTTTTCTAAAGTGTAGCATGAGTAGAAAGCAGACGGCTCTTTTTTTGTTTTTAAAGTCTAATTTATTAGTAGGTTTGTTACTGCAGTGCAGCATGATGGAGTGCTGTAATTCTGAGTTTGTCATTCTTTGGATGACATGCAAAACCAAGGCCCCATCTGCTTGAGTTAGTGGTAGCTCAAGTGGATGAAAAGATTCCACAGCACCTTTCAAAAACATTAAAAACATTACAATGTATACCATGTACAATTTCCCATTCCTTTCTGCTACTGTCATACAATCAAATATCTTAGTTTTCACACTCCTTTTTCTACAACCACCATCTAATTTTTCTTAAAATTATTGCTAGTCTCAATTTACTATTAAACATGACTTCATCTAGCCTTATAAACGCTGCTATAACATCCATACATAATCCTACCGATATTCATTTCATTTACCTCCTTTTCTAAACAAGAAAACATCTTTAATTATCACTTATGACATAGGATCATACATTTTTAAAAATTAAAACAAACCATATTGACACAATTCCACCTGCAAGCATTTTACATCACAAACCATATCGACATAATTCTAGTTGCAAATATTATACATCACTAATAATCTACACAAGCGTTGTCTGTCAATCATCATATAGCTCATTCAAGTCCCGCCTTACTTTAAACCTCATTCCTCCTCTATATGTATTGTTCCCACAACTCCCATTTCTTCCTATGTAATTTGATGCTACCCTTTTTTAAAGATCCCAATTCCAGCTGTTTTAACTCTGTTACTATAGTCACTACTTCTACTACATTTTGTTTAGACTTTGATTTCCATTTTCTAGTAACTGTTTTTTGGCAGCCACCATAATCAGACTCAGCAAGGCCTTATTATGTCTAGGGAATTCCGATTTTGTATCATAGCTCAAAAGAATAATTTCCCTAGTTACATCAATTTGCTCAACCAGCATCTCTGACACATTAGTCTGCAGGGAATCTCTGCCAACTCATTACACTCCCAGAAAATAGGTTCCCAGTTACCTCTTTCTTCCCCATCATACCTGCAACATTTGCAGTCTACCCGAGGAAAAATTCTCTGGAGTCTACTTGGGGTATAAAAATATCCATGTAAACATTTCAAAGCAAAAATCTTAAATCTTCTAGATTTTGGTGCATATTTTGGAGATATAAATATATCCTCTCATTGTTTCTCTCTCAGTTTCTTATCCAATCTCTCCTCCCAATTCTAACCTCCAATAATCAATTCTTATAGCTATCATGCAATATGTTATATGCTCTACTAATTATTCCTTTTTTAAAGGCAGCTTCTGTTCTAGATTCTATTAAAAACTCTACCAGTGCAGACTTTCATTTAGGACCCCATCCCCCAATTTTTTCTCTTTGCCTCTACTTTGATATCAATCTTTGACAGAGAAGGCAATCTCTAACCTGCAGATCAAAAACAATTCTTGGCATCTTCCCATTCAATTACTTTTCCCTCTCAAGTTATCTGCTCCTAATACGTCGATTCCTTTGAGAGTTTTCTCCAGTAAATTCCTGTCCCTCTTGCCTATTGTCTGTATTCTTAATTGCAGTCATCCCTATTGGCAGAATCTCCTTTCTCCATTCCCGTGTTGGCTTAGTTCTTAGAATACTTTCTGCTACTTTATGAATAAAATACTCTATTGTTATGCTTCTTAAAGGTCTGTAGCTAAAATACCAGTCTCTCCTTGTTTCTTGAGCTTCCCCCGTTTCATCATCCTTTTCCACTTTTGAATTACAGTTCTCTGCTTATGCTATACATAGGAGCCTTAATTGTGTTGCTCTGAAATACCCCTTCAAATTAGGTAATCCCAATCCACCTTATTCTATTGGAAGAGTCAATTTATCCTACTTAACTTTTGCCCCTCCAAGACAAAATCCTTCATCTCTTTATTAATTGCTATTCACAACTTCTCCTCTGGTTATTAAAAGTAAGTCTGACTTGTGTACAAGACGAAAGGGATTAAAAACATCTTAACTGCTTGTATCTTATCACCCATATCCATATAACAGAGCTTCCATTTTCTTAAGTTTTTGTATCATCTTTTGCTTAGTCTCTTCTCATATATCATTAGCTGCTACACCAGAATCATTTTTAATCTATACTCCTAAATACTTCATTTTATCATTCCTCCATAAATATGGATATTGCTGAACCAATCTGTGTCTGGGTACATAATTTACTACTACTGCCTTTGTTTTTGCTTCATCAAGTTTATATCCCGAAAAGATTTGAAACTGTCTCAAAATGTTCCACAACACTGCAATGTCCTTTTCTGGTTTTGTCGGGTATAACACAGTATCATCTGCAAATACAGCCAGCTTTTCATGACTACCATACCAATTATATCCTTGAATTTCTGAGTCCCTTATTTTCTTTCGGGGGGGGGGGGTGGACACCCCTGCCTCATTCCTCTGCTCAAGCAGAAACTTTCAGAGAAGACTCCACCCAGTTTAATTTTTACCTGCAATCCCTCATATATCCTCTTAAACAACCTTATAATTTTATCAGGGAACGCAAATGCTTCCACTGCCCTGCTCATAAAGTCTCAGTTTACTCTGTCAAATACTTTCTTTGCATCAAGACCCATCAACAGTGGTATTTTCTTACATTCTCCTTCCCTCTGGATCATCAATGATCTGTTAATGTTGTCAAATGTTTGCCTCCCCTCCACAAAACCACAGTGATCCATATCTATCAATTTGGCATCACTTTTGCCATTCTTTTAGCATTATAAACATAACTTTATAATCATGATTTAGTACTGAAATGGGATTGTATGAAACTGGATCAGATGGAGCTTTACCCTCTTTAGGTATGATAGCAACCTCTCTAATCATCTTAAAATACTGTTACACAAAACCTTCCAGATCTATCATATTTTCTCTTGGCTTCCAAACTTCCATAGGAATGCCATCTATTCCTGGGGAATTTTCCTGTAGACTGGTTACATCAGAATTTTTATCTCATCTCCTCCTATCTTGTTAGTAACTGAGCCTCATCTACCTCTAACCTTGGCATATTTAATTCTTCCATAAACATTTCAGATTGTACCTATTCTTGATTTCCAAGTTTCTCTGCTTTATTCAGACTTTCATAGAATTTCCAAAATACTTCTAATACTTCTACAGGATCACGTTACCTTCCTTGTTATAGGCATCCACAGCTTGGTGAGAGGTCTTTCTACTTTCTGTTGCCTGAGTCATTGTGCTAAATGTTTTTTGTGCTCTAGAGTTATAAAAAGTTGCTTAACAGCAGTCTTTCTAAACTCATGCATATTGTAGAGGTAATCCCTTATTTTCTAATTTACATATTGCAGTTACTCCTCTTCCTGCTTTGTGAGATTCTCCATATTCTGCAATACTTTAACATTTGTCAGTCCCTCTAAATAAGTCTAGTTACTTCTTAACTATATTTTCCATTCTTTTATTTCCACCCAATTTTTAAACTACACTTTAATTTTATCACAGTCCCTGGCTATATTTTTCAGAAAAAAATTCTGTATTCTCTAATAGCTCAATATTTTCCACTACCCATTCCTTAAATTCCTCTCTTTTCAACAGATATGTGGGAAACTGTCACAGTCTCATTTTTATTTCATTACATTGTGTTTTTTTAGTTATTACTGGCATATGATCTGAAATAGTTATTGGGTACATATCAAGACCTTCAATTAAATGCACATGTTCCTGTGAAATGTAAATTCTGTCTAGCCTAGCCCAGTTTTTGTATCTTGGGGAACAATAAGTAAATTTCCTCCAAACACCTAGTAATGAATTCACATTTTCCATGCCACATATTTTCATAAAGTTATTCAAAAGTCTACTCTCTTTTTTTTATACTTTCCCTTCTGGGCCCCCCAGACACATCTTCACTGCTGCAAATCAAATTGCAGTCCCCATCTACAAGTAATATTTGTTGCTGAAAGATGATTATTTCTCCCAAAGTTTCATGAGCTCCATTATAGCAGTTTTAGGTGGAATATAAATGCATGCCAATACAATCCTCCTCCCTTGCCAGTAGCCCTTTAGTACTACAAATCTACAATTATCTTTTTCTATTCTCTTATCACTACTGGAGCTCTTCTTGCAATTAGTATAAGTACTCCTCTTTTCCTCTGCCTCAGGTATTCCGCTAAATAACCATCCTAAAAACCTTTCTTTATCAAATTCACATGCTCAGTTCTTTCCAAGTGTGCCTTCTGCAGCATATCTATTTGCACTCTACATTTTTCAATATAATTCACTATTCTCTCTTTTGTTTGTATTTAAATGTCAAAGGTCTCACAGATAAAGACATTACAGAAAGCATCACTGTATTAAAAAGTTATTATTCCCACCTTTTATGTATAACATCTTTTTTTGTTAAATGTCTAGTTCCAGCTTTTGTGTTGCATGCATACACTGCTTGGTAGGCTGAACTTTTATACATTTGTTTCCTGTTACTTCTTACCAAAACTTTGCTTTATTGAAAGCCCTCAAAAATAAACACACCCCAAATACCTCATAAAAACTTAACTTAATACTAACACACAAAACTATGTACATCTTCAAATTTTTAAGTTTGCCCTCCTAATAGGAGCAAATGTCCCACACTGACAGCCACACTCACAAACTTGAGTTAACCTAAAAGAAAGGTTATCCATGCTAAGACACACGGTGCAGCCTGTGTTTCAATTAAGTGCTGTTTTTGTCATATCTTCATAGCTCTCCCAGATGGGAAACACCTGAATGCTTTCAGAGAACAGTATCACATAGCCAATTTCTCTTTTTTGTTTTTCTAGCCAATTTCTCTTTTCAGATGGTATCTATTGAGACATGAGGACCAGATACAGAATTGCTACTAAGCATATATTTACTTGCTAGACAAAAAGCCTTATACTATTCTTTTTCATTTACTTACTTTCTCTTAAAATTTGTTACTAGATCAAGCCAAGAGCCCCATATCCAGTCATGCCCCCAAAGCAAGAATGAGAAAAAGGACATTCATTTTTCTTTTATCATGCTCTTTTAACCAGACTTCTTTTTTACACTGCAGTGCTTATATTTCATAAAACTGAACAAGGATAAAGACAGAAGACGGGAGAAAGAAAAAAGAAAAAAAAACACTTGTTTACAACAGTATCTCCACTGCACTTAAACTGAGAAAACTTTACTATATAGCATGCAAAGAAAATCATGCACTATATAAACGTACTATTAAGAAAAAATTTTGTTTTACTTGCAGTTAACTTTCTCCTTCCTCTTCCACTTCCCTAAGTATTTTCCAAACAGTAAATGACATGAAGAATGGCATATGCTTTAGAGTCCCCTCAAGTCCAACAAAGTCCAAAAAAGTCCAAAATTTCTAGATTTTCCTTTTCTGTCATATTTTACAATTTTAACTGCTTGTAATCCCACATTTGTCAATTTCCAAGTTACTGGTTTTATTCCTGTTCATCTTGATCTCCCAAATTATGTCTCTGCTTTATTTCCAACATACTCTCAATTCTTCTAGTCAATTTTTGTGCTCCCTTCCTTCTCTCCAGCATTTTCCATTGAAACACTGGAAAAGATTTCACTGGCATAGCCTCTCTGTAGTATTCATTACGAAAAGAACAAGAAACAGAATCTACTTTTTCACAGCTCACTTTTTGTTGGACAAACTTTTGTATTTTCTCCTTAGCATGTACTTCA
The DNA here is from genome assembly GCF_019279795.1 of Protopterus annectens. Taxonomy (NCBI): domain Eukaryota; kingdom Metazoa; phylum Chordata; order Ceratodontiformes; family Protopteridae; genus Protopterus; species Protopterus annectens. Next base: position 419,118,834 of record NC_056726.1, on the reverse strand, counting down.
GCAAAAACTGATTTTGTCCCTCAAGGGAAGAATATTTTGAAGATAACTGGGTACAGCACTTTGAATCTTGCACCTTCTTCTCAACATTCCTTAAATAGTGGAATAAATTTACTCCTCTTCTGCCTGGTATACAATGAGTAATCATTCTCCACAAAACACTCTGCTGTCTCCCACTTTTAGTACTTTGTTCTGGTGCCACAGTTTTGTCAGAAGTAAATCCTTCTGCTGGTAGGATTCCATCTTTACTATTAAAAGTCTAGGTTACACTCTCATTGTCAGGTTTGTAGCATACACATGATGTGCCCTTTCAACTAACTCTTGGTGTGGAATACCAGTCTAGTTGTTTATTTGTGCTTTCATAAAATTAATAGTTTGTTCCTTCCAGCTTCTCTGGTACAGATGAAAATCGCAGGTTTTCCCTGTGCTCTGTCCTCTAATTCTATTATTTTTTGAAGCATCTCTTCCTGAGCAGTCTTGTATTTAGCCAGACTTTTCTTCATTTTGATCTCTGATTTTTCCAGTTTTATCACCTGATCTGAATATCTGTTTAACGCTTATTCCATTTTTGCAGCCTTTTGTTGTTTGAGTTGATATACTCAATCAGTGTTTTGTTTATTTTAACCAGGTCTGTATGCAGTTATCTTACACTTTCCTGTAGGTTTACTGGATGTCATGTCTGTAGCTTGCACTGTCTTTTACTGAACAGCTGCAGAACTTTTCCCAGTCACTGCTTTTTCCTCACCTTTTTTAGCTGATTTTCTTTCAGGTCCTCTGTATTTCTTTCTCCCTGGTATGAAGGCAATGCACTTACTAACCAGCTACTGAAATTTACCCAGAAACACAAAAGTCTACTGGTCTTCTCTGCTGAGTTTCTGTTTTCAGACTGAGTAGCAGCTTAATTCTAGCTCTCTTCTGCAGCTACCTTGGAAAGTCCATTTCATTTATCTTCTTTGTATTTTCAAAGAACTTTTCTTCACATATTTTTTCCACAATTTGCAACCCTTGTAGTCTGTAAAAAACATGTTCTGTAGTTTCTTCATCACAAATTATACAAATTATTTCACTGATTTATATGCCATATCTCCATCTACTGCTAATGTACTAATCACTAATCTTCATAAAAAATCTTGACATTCTACATGACTTTTACACAATGCTTTTCATACTTTATAGCTTTAACTTTTTCATTTGCTTACTTGAATATTTTACCATATTTTTATACCACACTTTCCTCTCATTTTCAATTTCAAGTTTTATTTTCTATAAAATATTTTCTTCTTGATAACATCTCATTTCTTTATTTATATTTTTCCTCTTTTGAGCATTTTAGCATATCCCAATACCACTCATATTTGTACTTTAGCTAATTTACTAACAACTTCTCATTTTTATCATTTATCCAAAACAAAATGTTATACAAAATCAAAGCAGTGGGATAAACAGCTGGATTTATTAATCCTAAACCTCCATCTTCTTTTTCCAGATACAAGACTCCTCTCTTCACTGGATTTAATTTTGAAACCCTTATAAAAGAGAAAGTTACGTGTATTTATTTTTCATAGTGCACAGACACTTGCTAAATATGCAATCTTTCCCAGTATAACTGAATTAATCAAATAATCCTATTAAATGACAGTGTATACATTTTTCAAAAACAACAAAGCTCTTTTATTTTATCTATCATCCTACTCCACTGTTCCTCACTTACATTTTTACACCCAATCTTATTTCTAATGCAGAGATTTCTTTCGTCAAAAAAGATACTTCTCCTTTCTTTACTAAATCACCCAGTCCTTTGCTTTTTTATTTATAGTCAAGCCTATTATGTTTTAACCATTGATGTACATAACATATAGCTTCTTTCATCCACACACTGCTCCTTGTAATCAATATAGTCTGCATAAGTAAACATTACTGGAATTTTTATCCACTCAGTAGTAGTACAAGAAGCACCTTTTACTTGCAAATGTGCATCTCTAACATATTCATAACGAATACAAACAGCATGCTACTTGTAGGACACCTCTGCTGTATGCCATTATTTATATCAATTTCTTTGCTTAACCATCCATTCACTAAAATTCTTACTTTATTTTTATCATATGCAGAACAACATATATTTTTAATTTTCTTACTAATGTTATACTCATCTATAAATGTCTGCAAAAGTTCATGCTGTACTGTATCAACTGCTTTATTTAAATATCCGATCATGATCTTGGTTTCATCAGTCCTGTTTATATCACCCAAAATTTCCCCCACTATTACAATTCCTGACATTCTTTTCCCTTTAAACTACATATACGATCTTCCATAACATGTTTCATTTTGTTTTCATTCGCTTCTGAATTACTTTCATAAAAGGCTTATAATATACATTGTTCATTATAGGTCTCCAGTTTTCATTTTTTATCTTTCTTTTTCCATACAAATTCAACTATATCACTGTTTAAATCTTTATACATAAAATATTCATTTAACCACTCATTTATAACTTATGTGATTTTTCTGTCTTTCCATGAAATTCTTATAAAATTTGTACAAGACTCCATCTGGTCCTAAAAGCAACTTTTCCAAACATCTAATTCATACAAGGAAATTTTGTTTTCCATTTTTTCTTTCCTTGTTCTGTTAACATGTCATTCTTTTTTTTTTTTTTTGGTACTTTCCATCTTAAAACATCTTCTTTACATAGCTTATTACAACATTCATAATTTGCTCCAAAGACCTTCTTACCTCTCCTCTATCATCTTTCATTCTTGTCATTATACTAATATTCACTGTAACTATGCTACTGAAATAAGTTGATACCTCTTCTCTTTTACCTTGCAAATACTATCTTTACTTCATTTTTTTTAATTTTATCTTGATTCTGTTCATAAATTCTCCATTCTATCACATATTCTCTGCCAATCCATTCCATATCCTTCAAAACATCTATACACACTGCTTTATTTTCTTACAGCTGACTACTATTAAAAAAACTTTTTTGTATTCTTCTTTACAAGCTAGCTACCACTAGGACCAGTTTTTATAACACTCTAGTGGAAATGTGATCTTTCCATAATTGCATATTTATTTTCTTTCCACTGTCCTCCCATAATTTCTCATTTATTCTTTTTATTCTTTTTCCCAACATGATATACTTATTTTCCTGCATTTCTGTCTTCTTGGCTGAATGATGTGAAAAGTGCATTACAAATGTTTCTCCCTCAACTACATTATACCTTGTGATACAACAGAATAATCTACTTCAGTCTTGTATATACCGAATACATGTCCACAAATTATTCCAAATATTTAAAACTGCCACATTTTCTAACTTCAAAAATTTTCTCATCATTTCCTCTGTCTTTTTTCCTCTCAAATCAGGTTAAGATATCCTGTTAATATTCCATTCATATTATTTACTACATAATCCAGAATTTTATGAAAATGTTCTCTTTCCTTACTTGTAATGTAGGCATACAATGCTAAAATTCTATACACTCGATTAGGCAATCTGAGATCTACAACAGTTAATCTTCCCATCATTACCAATGTTACATTCAGTATTTTCACGGACTTCCAACAAAGTACGACTATACCAGAACAAATTTATTTTCCTAGGTTCCATATGGTCTCTCTTTCCCAAAGTTTTTGCTTGTACTCGCTCTTATGTCAAAAATCTTACATCTTCCGTTATTACATCATCATATTTACTGAACTGATTTAGGATGCCCATTCTTCTACTCATATTTTAAATAGTATTTACATTTAATGAAAGAACTTTACAACATAGACACAATAACAATTTTAGAGTATCAGAAATCATGTAAATTTGAAGTATTTATCTCATTTGTATTATCCTTTTCAGTTCTTTATCTCTTTTACACTTAGCCCTTTAAACTTTGTTCTTGTACCTCTTTTTTACCAATAAAATTCTTTTTATCATTCACTATTTTCCAAATATCTTCATCACTTATTTCAGAATCTTCCTCTATAATAACTTCTGCTTCATTTTTCTCTTTATCCTTGTCTTTATTTTTAACCTAGTCTTGTTTCCTTAAATCCTTCCATAAGCTAGAAAATGTAGCAGTTTCCTTCTTTATCTTTTACTGGGACCATTTCTTCTCTCTCACTTTTGTTTCTTCTTCTTCATCCTTTTTCTCTAGATTACAATCCACCCATAAATACCCAATTTTGTTACATATGTAACATTTCAAGTCATACTTTATTTGCATCATGATCTGCACAAATATAGCATTCCCTCTTATCACAGTTACTTATCAAATGATCATCTTTTTCCACAGGAAAAAACATGTTTTTAAGTTGCCCCCAATATTTTACAACACACCTGTTACCTTCTACATTTATCATACTAGGGATATAAGCAATTTGTCTTTCTTTCTCCATGTTCAGCACAACATAACAGCCCCATCCACCATTCCATAATCATCTGTTATCATACACTTTGCTAGTGTCAATAACGTCTTTCCAAAGTTTGCTTAAATGTCTCTTTAAAGTCTCTCAACTTCAATTCGAAACTGAACATTTTTGTCTGTGAAATGCTTTAACCATGTATGAGTTCCATGGATAACAGTTATTTTTCTTTTCATATCCCCCCAAACACTTTCCATCACAGAAATGTCTTTTTATGACTAAGAATAAAAGCTCTTACCTCATGAGCCTTCACTTTCAATGGGACCATTAAATTATCCCAAATGTCATACCTGCCCATTTCTTTTTTCTGCTTTGTTCTGAAATCTTACCAAAATTGCATTTTGATTGTTGACATTTCCTTTCCACTGTTCATCACATCTCTTTCCCTGCAGTTTCCTTAAAAGTCTTGTTATACTCTCTCTTTTTCTGGCAGTCTTTTTTTAAAATGGCTTCTAATCTCTTATAGGTTCATAAGTAGGTACTAGGCTATTGGCCCTAGGGCCTACACAAGCCGAGCCAAAAAGGTACCCTGGCTTTTGCCACCCAAGAAATTTCCTGTGCCCCTGTCAAGCAGAACCACAGTAGTGATCCCCGGGGTGAATTTCCTATTACCCATCCAATCAAGATTTTTCTTGAAGAGTGCTAATGAGGAGCTCTGTTTGACATAGATAGGTAGTCTGTTCCAGAGTATGGGAAGTCTCTGGGACAGGAATCTATCCCTCCAGCATGTACTGTTTATTGTGGTGACAAGGTTTAGGTCCCTAGTGCGTATAGCTCGGAGGGATTGGGATTTCTTTAAGTGGAGCATGTCCAACAGCTCTGGGTTTGACATAGCTTTGTATGTTAGGCAGAGATCGCCTCTGAGTAGGTGATATGCGACTGAGTAAAGCTGGAGGCTTTTTGAGTCGGTCTGCGTAAGGCATCTGTTTGAAGCCAGTAATCCCCTTTGTGAGGTATTTTTGTGGCCTTTCTACTTGTAGATGTCTTGTGAGGTACATACCAAAAGGGGCGTTGTACTCTATAATGGGTCGAATGAGTGATGAGTAGAGGGGAACAATGACCTCTTTTTCTGGATGAGAAACCTTTTGTGATGAGGTGTGCCACATAGAAGGATTTTCTGACCACTGTGGCGATGTGGATTTTGTCCATAATTTCACCTCATGAAACATCTTTTCTACTCTCTGGCTCACTCTGCAACAATAACTCTCCCAAAATATCATCCTGCAACCCTCCCAACTGGAGGGTTATAATAAAACATCCATCATTGTTTTGACCATTTGCTTCCAATGAAACAAATTTGCTGAAACACCACCTCAGAATCCTGTAAAGCCTCAGACACTGGAATGGCATTTGCCCCTGTGCTATCTTCCATCTTCAAGGCTGCCGAACTTGAATGCCAGGTATGGCAGCGAATAATTAGATTAATATGCCACTTGCTATGAAGTATCAGCTAAAGTAATCACTCTGGCAAATTGCTTCAATAACTGGTACAGAACCTGATTTCTTATGCTATTACTTCCTAAATGTGCAAAAGTCAAGACTGAGTCACCACCCCATATATGTACAATATGAACATCAGGTTATATCATACTACAACTGATGAAATGCAATAGCAATTACAATGTTGAAATGCAACAGCAATTATAATGTGAAGTCATAGTCTTGCGATACCTACTAGTATAATATTATCTGATGTCTTCCTTTCCAATTGTGGTAATTTGTGCCGTTAATGTTTTTTATTACTGTATGTGCATTACTTTTATTGTCATTCAAACTATATGTTCATTGTTATGTCTTGCACAGGGACCAAAGCAACATAATTTCGTTCAGTGTGCACTGTGTATATCTGATTGATAATAAAGTTTACTTTGGCTTTGATCTTGGATCTCCTTCAGCACCGTTTTCACAGCTGCCACAGCACTAGGATCAGAACATGTACTCTCCTAACAAGTACAGAAAGTTCCCTGATGCCCTGACCAAATTTCCATTAGTAGCATAAAAAACATTTCAATACTCCCCTTAAGAGAGGCCACTAGTTTAGTAGGATAAACATGGTCAACAAAAGACAAAAAAACTCAAACTCTCCATACTCTTCCTTATCCTGGCCTTCATTTTATCCTTCGACTCTTTTTCATACTCATTTTTCCTACCTAATACTTATTTTGTGAAGCAACCTCCATTCCCTTTTGCTACTGAACTGTTTGTATTTCCTCAGAAGAAAAAAATGGTAAAAAGGAAACACCTCCACTTAAACTTTTTATTCATTCCCCTCAATACTTTAAGTGCACTTTTACTATGTATTACACTATTTTTTCCCTTTAAGCATTATTTTTTCTTCACTTCTCAGATCAAAGCCTCTCCCATAACCTTCAATAATTTTGCTATACTAAATTTCATATGTGCACGTTTATCACAATTCTTTTGTCCTTTTCCATTACAAAAATATCAAAATTCACATTTTTTGCTTAGATACTCACACTTCCTACAAAGCAAGCATTAAATGATATCACAGTTATAAGCAAGTGAATTTTAAGTCCAACTTTTTCATATTCTCTAACTTGTGCAATAAAGAACATCTGAATTCTATCAGACCTAATGTAAAATATTCCTGGAAGGTGCATCACTTTTCAACTTTCATTAAAAGCAAAACAATCCACTTGCCAACCACATTTTCTGATCCCAAATGCTTTCAACAGTCACACAAGGTAAGACAAAAAAAGTACATCATCAACAGAGACTAATCATTAGGAAACAATACATCATTTGCTGAGCCAAGTCATCAGACTACTCAAGTCCACTCCTTTAATTAAAAAAAAAGTCATTACTGACTGGAAGACTAAATACACTTGGAAACAAGTTCTGATGGACAATAGCTATCGGCTTTAACTTCTTCCTCACTACTTCTGCCTCACTACTATCAATACCAAAGTGCAACAGACCCAGCAGTATGGTGTGTGAAACCCACTACTGGTAACAGCTAATATGCAAAAAAACTTAAAATTGCAGAATAAAAGTACACTGCTGCCTTGGGTAATAGTCAAGCTCTGCCGTATCAAATATTTGGTAAACTGATCTCTTATACAGTTCCTTCTCATCTTCATTTGAACATGTGACACCTTCTTCTCATCTTCATTTGAACATGTGACACATTTAAGACTTTTTGCTTAAGTGAAAATACTCAAAAATTAAATACATTTTCAGATCCCCCATCTCTTTTACTATACAACAAACACAAAACAGTATTCACATTTTCAACAAATGAAAACTGCTATTCCAGATAGGAGCAGCCACCCCAATGATGACTGCTTCCACAGGCATTACCTGTTCTAAAATTAAAGTTACCCATGCTAAAGTATCTTACTACCTATGCTCGCACTTGCACTGATTGTTATTAGTTCTTTTCACATCTCGAGTGCCTTCCCAGATGTGAAAAACAGTGAGCATGCTAAACATTAAGTTTTATCCCTAAGAAAAAGCACACTAGCTACATTTAAATAAATTGTCTATACACTGTTGTATTAAATGCACTTAATTAAGGTTACTGCTACTTATATAACTTATTCAATTCCAAATGTTTATTACTGTACCTGTAAATATTAGTTAAGCTACAACTCTTACATCCCTCTCTGCAGAGAATGTTCAGAGCTTGTGATTTTTTGCTTGCAAAAAAAAAATACTGCTTGCACCTGCACTCTGCTTGCTCCCTGTAAAAGCAGTCAGTAATGAGAAAAAACAGCTAGTATCTTTGCAGATAACATGAAAGCATATTAGTAAATTTCATTCAGAACACACTTTTCAGACTTCCCATGGCCAACAGCCTGCATCTGCAGACTTCTTGTCTATCACTATGAGTATTAATTTACTAATGGAAAATAACCAACAACTTTGCAAATGCAAGAAATGTACCATTTTCCATGTTTTTCATAATTGTTTTCAAACCCATTTGGTTAAAAAAATATCTACAACTTAAGCCAATGATATCTGTCTAGACAGCCACCCTTGTAAAACAGGGGAAATTATCTTAACTTTACATATAATATCAATATACTTTTACACCCTACCAAATACCAGCAACCCAAGATCATAACATTATATTAACTAAACTGCTTTTGCACATGTCTAATCTTGTTGCAATGGAAACCCTATGTCTTACAATTAAGAGATAGTTACTTGATTGGCTTTAATATCTTTAATATATGCAAGATTCCTTCACCTCACGTTTAAAATACTCATTATACACTATACAAAACTGCTAGACAATACAATAGGATTTGTAACCATGAACATTTTATACACAGATTAATAATAAAAATGGTTTACATACAGTTACTTCTTCATTCCGGTCAAAGTCCTTCTAAACATTAATACAAAGTGGGGTATACACTTCAAAGTTCATCCATCGGTTTAAAACAAACTCAGTCTTTCTCATTTTGTTTCTATATCCAGTTGGACTGATGTTTTATAGCTTTCCATTTATTCACTAATTTTAGTACTGATGATCTTTATGATTATCTCTGCCTCGTAACACCAATCTATGTTTCAAGACTAGGGTACTCCTGGTTCTTCCAATCAGCTCCTGTTCTTTTTTTTTCTCTCTCAAGCATTTTCCTTTGGAAGAATGGAAATGGTTTCACAGGTAAAGTCTCTTAAAGTTTGTTATTTTCATAAAAAATTCTGCTTGCTGTCTCACTCTTTCGTGGATATTTTTTTTTCTCTGTCAGTGCTTCATCAAAAATGTCTTTGATGGCAGAAAAAAAAATCCCATGTACTTTTGAAGCAATATAATAATCTGTCTGGTTGTATCCAAGGCAAGATACAACCCAAATAGCCAAAGGTTGCTGCAGCATTGAGAATGATGAACATAAATAATTCCATAACAAGTACTAAATAGGGTCCGAATGGAGAGAAAAAAATCAGCAAGAAAAGGAGAACAGTATTGTTGGAACTGAATTCATTCTTAAGTCATGGAGAGTACCTTCATATGGTGAACCCTGTTTTTACAAAATCTCATCAAGGCAACACTGATGTACAGACTGTATTTTACATACCGTGAAAAAAGGTAGGTTAAAAAAATAAAACTGGGGGCACAGGTCGCAGGATAAAATGGGGCCACTCCTAGTGTACACATACCAGAACTAGGGAAAAGGCAGTCCTCAGGACATAGAAACATTCCTGTCACTGATTTAGGCCAGATTCAAGGGGAGCACGGCTCTCCTGTCATACAAGGTAGTAGCAATCTGCAAAACAAACATACTGACTTGTCAAAAAAGAGGCATAGATACAATAAACTGGATTTTTGAGAATAAGGATAAAATTGTGCGCTGATACTCTTACGCAAGAAGCACTCAATTTCCAGAGGACAGGTATTGAAAGTAAGAGAGAAATTATGAAACAGAAATACTTGCACAAGAAAAAACATTAAAAACTACAAATAAAAACATAAGTTCCTTAGTTCAACAAATCGAGGAAAAACATTATATAGTTGAAGAATTATTGGGCCACCTGGAAAAAGAAGCAACAGAGGAAGTGAGAAAAGATAAAAAAGACAGGTTTTAACGGGTATAAGAAAAAAGTATGGATATGGGAAACAAGAGCGAGATCAGATATAGTGCAATATTTATGCACAGAAGAAAGCCAAACTAAAGAAAACAAAAAAGCAACTCTGAAATTATTTTAAGAGAAATACAGAGAAAGACACACAGAAATGATGAATTTCACAAAAGGTAAATGTAAAAAATAAGAATAGTTGCTGTTCGTCTTTCGGCTTTTTCTCGGTAAGGGGTCGCCACAGCGGAACTCCGGTTCGCTAATGATTAGCAGTAGATTTTTACGAAATGCAGAGGTGCCAGCTCGAAGCCCAACCTTAAACGAAGGCATGCCCATTTACACACGCATGTCTTCTGAATGCTATACAACCGTGGGGAGGACATGTAGACTCTACAGAAATGAAACAGATACTGAAGATTTACATCATCTGAGTAGTGAAGGGTTTACTGTAAAAATTCCAACAAAGGCAGTGTTGCAACATGATAAACCAGTGGGTCCCCCAGACATACAAGCAGTGAGTAGAACAAGATATAGATGAAGAGGATATGCCACAAGGCAGTGTAGGAGACTTACATGAAAGTCCATTAAAACTTGCACAGCAAAGGAAGGAGTAGGACAGACAGTCAACTATGATGCAGGTAATGCAGTGTGATGGGCCAATGGGTCCCCTGCATGTAGGAGCAACAGATGAAGCATGATGTATCTGAAGAGGTTATGTCACAGGACAATGTTCTGGAACCTTCTGTAGAAGAACTCAATGGAAACAGAAAAGCAAAGATGATGTTCTCAGTCTACAAAAAATGATCTAGGGGAAGGTCAACTTGATTAAAAAGAGATGGGCAAACATATTAAGATAGACGAAAGAAGTATATTTCAGAAAGTAAATAAGACTCAAAATGTCAGATGACTGGTAAAGCAGACGAACACCATAATCAGGACTCTTAAGAGAAATTTGTGTATATTACTGTACAGCTAAACTAATAATGGATAAAGTGTTATCACAAAATCACAGAAAAATAAAAAACTGCAGGAACAGGTAGAATGCCACCATGGAAGCAATGAATATAGAAAACTACTATATAAAGCAACTAAGACAAGAGCCATCACTGTTAGAAGAAAACTAAAAAGAGAACAGATTATTAAAAATTCTTGGAAATATACATATAGTAAAAGCAGCACACAAAGTATCAAAACAGACAAGGATTTATCATACACCACCTCCAAAAATAAACTAAAAAACATTAACACAGACAGAAAAACTTAGGTGTGTAGATAAATATAAAGGAAATGTACAAAACAAGCAATTCACTGATTACCCAAAATGATCAAAGAGCACTATTGGCTAACATCAAAGACTGATTACCTTTAATTATGCCCTGACTCAGAAATCAGGTCCATTTTCATAAAATAAAAAAATAAGCACATGGGGTAACTCTTCACCAAACAGTTATATCTTTATACTTGCACCCAAACGGGTCTGTATCACATAATCAAAGTCTTAAAACTTCGAACACAGAATGTTCGAACCATTCTGTTCAAAGTTACACAACTTCAACTAGTGAAAAAAAAAAAAAAAAAAAAAAAAAAAAAGTAAAAACAAAATAAACTGTTGTAAGCAGGGGGGCAAGCCCCCCTGCACCCCCCACTACTTAAATATACCAACACCGAGATCGCACCACATTGAAATGAACAGAAACCTCTCCTTATGGAGAGTTCCGTTTAAACGCTCGAACTTGTACAAGTTCGAACTTATGGTCTCGACCATATGGGGTTCGAACTTTTACAAGTTCGACTATGAGATAGGAACCCCACCCAAACACATACTTTTAAAATACATTACACTATTTAAAAATACTTGCCTAGATCACAAAAGGCAAGGCATCAGTTAAGGTACCAAATAAACATCTGGTCAACAAATCAGTAGATAAAATTAATTACTAATTAAAAAAGTTAAACACGAAGTAAAATAAGACAGCTGGCAGTCCATACAGAACTTAGTTACTGTCAAACAAATCTAAATGCTAATACATGGTCTAGATAAAAATAAATCCTAGCTATAAACAACCAATATATAGCCTCTATTCTCACCTCTTTCATGATTTTGATGGCCTCGACCCTGTGCTGTGGAGGAGGGTACAAAAGAATGCGGTGATACAGTGATTGTAATACAGGTTTCATGGATTCCATACAACCCACCAGTCTGACCAATTCTGCTGCTATACAGTATATAGTACGAGCAACTGGTCCAATTGGGGCTGGGGCTGTGGAAGAACAACCTGAACCCCTCCCGTGGTCTGAGACCCCTGATGGTGTGCTGTCCATTTCAAAGGAATTAGCTCCATGAGCTGAAGTAATCGTCTTGTCATTTGCAGGATTTCCCAGGATCACGATTAGAGCTGGACATAGTTGTTTCCTGAAGAAAATCAAAACAGTAAGATTAACAAATTGCAAATTTTTAAGCCTCACAGACAGTGCACAAATGACAGGGAATACTTTTTAATTGTATAACAAAACAGCATAATCTGAAACCAAAGTAATTGTTTCATACCTCATAGTTTAAACAATGTACATTTAACTTATTTCTCAGCCACTCTTGACTACTCTGTAAAATATGCACCGAACAAAGCATTGGTTTGTCTATTACAAATCTGTTAAGGAATAATAACAGCTTAAAAGCTGACAATCTCACATACATTAGATTTATTTAAAGTTTAATGACCTGGATTGCAGAACATAGTGTCACTCAGTTTTGGTGGAAGCCCAATGAGAAAAGCTTAATTCGAAACAGACTATTATGCTTGGCTCTCCGGTTATAACTACTTTGTACATGTTTGAGAGATAGATGACAAGAAATTCACCTTGAAAGAGAAACTCACGATTTTGAGAATATAAATTAGTTATAACGGGACAAACACAATCATAATTATTTGTATTATGTGAAGTTCTACTACAGACAGGTTAAAGTTTTGAAAGATGTAAAACACTTAACACTTCTACATAGTCTGCAGCCAGAAATAAAGTATACCTGTGAGCATTCAACAGCTCTAGAACTGCAAGGCTCTTCATTCTGCCACACGTTTTTTTTAATGCAGCCTTCAAAGCTGTAAAAATATTTCCACCACTGTTCTATGTCCTGCACAAGAGACCTAATCAGAACAGCTTCCAAAAGTACATAACAAGGTTTATGGAGTGCTACAATTATACTCCAAAAGCAGGAGAACATTTTGTTTAGCACCTTCCTGATGTCAAAAAGTGCTTAGCAAGCTTTTGTTAAGCACCCCCAAGTGCTGTTAACATTCGGTCTCATGCTAGAGATTGACAGCTCACAGGTTTATAAGTGCGTAACAGACTAATGACCACTGGGGTCTTTACAAACCTAGCCAATCATCTTAATTGTAGTCCACAAGTTTATGTCCCTTTGAGGTTATTTTAAGGGGGGTATATGTAAGCAAGGACAATATTTACAAGCTGCCTCTGTCCATTACAGAGACAGATGTTACACCAGATGTACTGTTGATTCCCCTTCCACTGGTCCAGTTTTCCCTTGAATAGGGTTAGGGTAGAGCTCTGATTCACACAGATGGGATGCCTGTTCCAGAGACAAAAACCTGTTCTGCCAGTGTGTCCTGTTTATCTTTCAAGCAAAGTATAAAACTTTCAGTAGAATAATTCTATGATACTATTCGTTTTGTGGATATGCAAAAGATCCATTAGAGTGAGATCCAAGGATGCCTTGTATGTTCGGCATGGATCTCATCTCATCAATCTGTAGGAAACAGATAGGGCTTTGAGGCAATTTGCATAGGACGTGCTATTTATGCCTTGTATTCTTTTTGTGAGAAACCTCCCTCTGCACACATGCCATTTGTTGAATGTGCCTGGTCAGGTACATACCAAAAGGGTTGTTGTACTCAATGGGCCTGACAGTGCTGGTGGACAAACTGTGGCAGATGGTAAAACAGCTTTGAAAGCTGTTAGGCACTTCATTCTACCACAACTAAAAACAAAGAAATACGGTAGTATGAAGTGTTTACATTTTTAAAGCTATTCTTTCTTCAATGGGACACTTTCTGCCTGATGTCTGTCTAGCTGACAATGCTGACGTCTTTTAAAGGTTTTAAAAGTTAGTAACACACTGTATGCTTCCACATTTTTTTCCTGTAACTGGTAGTAGCATATGGAGCAGACACACCTCGATGCACTACAAAGAACTAAGATTAGGTCTTCCTGATTATAACTTCTCAGCATGGATGCCAAAATTCACCACTCGGGCTTCAATCCCAAGGTGAACTTTTCGACATACATGTCTCAGACGTAAATGGTTATCATCAGAGACTCAATCATAACCCTCTAGGTCATTCACCCTTCTCACATCAGAAAGGTTCATAACAATCTTATCTTTTTGCTGATTTTGCAAAACAATCAGCATGCTCCATGTAGAACACTGCAGTAAGCAGAAAAAGATGCGTGAAAGCTGTAGAGTTTACATAAGATTATGAAGGACGTCAAAAACAAACAACCAAAACCTTGCAGTATATGACAAAAATTAGACCAAATTTTTACAGCAAAATAAAAAAGTCATTGTACAAATGAAGTACTTGGAATTGTAAAGGAATATTGTGTGCTTCTAGCTTAAGAAGCGCAGACATAAAATTGAAGAATTAGTATAAGTTCAACAACCATAAAGGTACTGCACTGTGCACTCTGTACAGTCATATCAGCACTGGTAAATTTGCACAAGACGCAGAACACAACAGATCAGTGTAAGAAGAGTAATACTTTTGTAAGTAAACTTAGGAGAACAGTAGATGTTAAGAGTTATTATTGCTGCAGGAGCCTTAGCTATATAGGTTACATCCTGCATTGAATAATAACAGCCAGTTACCAAAGCTCAAGGGCATCCTCCACACACTCAAGGCCATTGGCAACTCAAGCAGAGCAATACAAAAATCAACAGTCTGGGTGCCAAGCCCTTCACAGTTTTCAAGTTAACTAAAAGAGGGAGCCTAGAGTCCAAAAAGAGGGCAAAGTTAGGTAAGCAAAGTTCAATGTCCACACCCTCGCAACAGAAAACATACAAAAATAAGAGGGAGGGAGTGCCTACTGCAGCAGTGACTAATAAAACATCTGCTATTATGAAAGGTTCTGGAAATTAGGCAGGGTAATGAATAGCTCGTCTCAAAGTAAACTCGGATATCACTTTAGGCATAAATGAATTATTCGTTTTTAAAGAAACACGTCTTTGTAGAAAATAAGAGAAGGTTGACCCACTATGAGAACTTGCAACTCAGACATTCTACTTTTAGGACTCAGGGCAAACAGTAAAACTGTTTTTCATGTTAAGAACCTAAAAAAGCCAGATGAACAAGTTCAAATGAATTAGGAGATTAGGATCCTTTTTTTTTTTTTTTGGACAAATGTGCAGAATCCCTCTAACACATGAATGCATTGAAAGAGGGGGATCTATGGGCAGCCATGGAGAAATGGCTGATAAACTAACCTTAACAGAGGAGTAAGGAAAGGCCAGATGATGACAACTCTCAATTATTACAGAACCAGAGAAATATAGTCTTAAAAGGGTCATTGTTCTTATTTTGGCACCAACCAGAAAATATTTTCCATTTACCAATATGTAATTTCATAGTAGCATGTTTCCTTGCCCTCCCTTAATACCTGCTGCACATACCCAGGAGACAGGTGCCTACTTAGTTGACATTGTTTCAAGTTTCGGTGCAACAAACAACACCTGTCTTGTATAAGTAGGTCCAGGCAGTCTGTGAGGAAGCTTGTGGTAACTGCCTCAGCTATTTCCAAAAGAAGCAAGAACCATGTTGCCTAAGCCAGAAGGGAGTAACCACAATGACCCTTTAGACAGAGCCCTTCTGACTCTTCAGAATGACTGTGGATATCACTGGAGAGGAAGGAAAGGCATGCAGGAACATTTCTGAGTAAGGAAATAAGAATACATCTATATATCAGACCTAATCAGGAGTCTTGGAGCACCATTGTTTGTTGTGAATGGAAGCAAAAAGATCTGCTTGTAGAGTTCCCCATAGATGGGTCAAATCTTGGAAAACTCCCCGATTCAACTTCCATTTGTGAGGGTCTATCCTGGTCCTGCTTAGCTTGTCAGTCACAATATTTTGCTTTAATGGAATGTAAGACACTTGTACTGAACTGCCATATCCCAAGCTACTATGGCTAATCCGCACAGAAATTAAGAACGAGAATCCTCCTGTTTGTGTATTTAGCACATCACTATGGTGTTGTCTGTAATCACCTGTAGCGGCCCTGGGGAGGTGGTTGAGTACATTTATGACTGCCAACGTCTCGTATTATATTTGTATGTTTTGGTCTGTCTTTTTTTGTTCCATACATTATGCACTTTTACCCCCCACAGATACAGCTCCCCAAGGCATCCATTACAGTCTGTAGTGGAACTGGAAGAGAAAGTGGAAGACTGATTCAGGTAAAACTGGTCTCCCTGCCGAAGCAGTTCCATTTTTACAAATCCCATAAGTGGAATTTGAAAAGTCAGGGGGTGTTGATGTTGGAAGCATACAGGTTTCAGGTGTCACTGAATCTTTCCTCAAGCCAGACTCCACATGAGAATCATAAGAATTATAGATGCTATGAATCCAAGTAACCAGAGAAACTCCTTTGCTGAAATCCTGGACAGAGTACAAAAACTGAGGAACAGACCCAGATATACACTGAATTTTTCCTGTGGAAGAAAAGCTCTTTGAATTGAGGTTATCTAGGAGACACCTCAGGAAAACAATCCTGTGGGAAGGAGTCAAAAGACTTTTGAGTGGTCTTCTGGAAACCCGGTCTGCGAAGATCAGGACCAAGTCAGAAACTCCAGACACTTTGAAAAACAGTCTGCGAAGATAAGCACGTCCTCTAAACAAGGAAAAAAAGTAAACACCCTGCGGTCTGCCATAGGCTATCACTGGAGCTAGACATTTTCTGAACACCCTTGGAGCAGTGGGTAATTCAAAGGATAACGCCAAGAAATAATAGAGTAATCCAGACACAGAAAAACATTAACATTTTAAATCTGATGCGATAGGAATATGACAAGCATCCTTTCAATACAAAGTTAATAAAAAAGTGAAAGGGGGAATATGTGCAAACAGAACAAAAAGTAGCTTCCACCAAAGCAAATATGTAGTTAAAATCATTTCCTTTAATAAAACTTTAAAACCACAAGCTGCACGAGTATTTCAGTCACAGGTCTATACAGGATAAGCGCTTTCAGTAAAATACCTTCATCAGATCCTATTGTGCTGACCCAACTTTGATTAATTTAAATAACGAGCAACCAATCACAGGCTAAAAAGCTCCTTGTCTATTTCAGTATATTGAGACCAATGAAAGCCACTTTAGCATACACACCCTCTTCT
Organism: Protopterus annectens; assembly: GCF_019279795.1. Classification (NCBI taxonomy): domain Eukaryota; kingdom Metazoa; phylum Chordata; order Ceratodontiformes; family Protopteridae; genus Protopterus; species Protopterus annectens. The sequence goes on along the minus strand of NC_056726.1, from coordinate 419,101,459 downwards.
ACACCAGTCATATACTTTCTATTACTTCTTATTCAGACTTCTCTCTAATATAGGTTTGAGTGGAATAACCTGATTCAACCCTGGTGGCTAATTCGCTCTCAGGTTCATAATCCATTTTGTTTCTTCTTTTTCTGTGTTATTAAATAAATCTCCTCCATGAATGCTGACACTTACGTGAGAAATGACCATGAATTTAAATGAAAGTCCTGGATTGTCCTGTATATGCACAAACAGGGCATTTGTTTTTATTTTATTTTTGATATCCAGTTGGTGATGAAGAAAGCATTCCAAGGCTTTGTGAACTGCAACAGCAAGAATATTATTTACATTGCTACGTGCAATTTATGCCATGCCTACTATGTAGGTAAAACAAATAGGAAGTTTAAGGAACGCATTCTTGGATGTGTGCTGGTGTAATATAGCATGTGATTCCTCCACATGGGTTTCCTGTACAGAAAAGTTCCAATTCCTTTATATTTATTCAATATTATTTGAGCATCCAGAAATTCAACAGCATGATCTGATGCTTTCACTTCGAACCTTAGAAAACTAGTTGTACTTGTTAGATAACCAACAAAGTCATTTAGTTTTTCAGTTCCTCCATCCCATAGAAGGATATCATCTACAAACCTGTTGTAGAAAATGATGTGTTCCATCCAACATTTCTTTGCATCCATTTCCCATTGTCTCTCCCATTCAGCCAAAACTAGATTGGCATAGCTATTCGCGCAGGGAGTGCACATGGCTACTCCCCATTTTTGCCAAAAATAGGTTTCACCATAGACAAACACATTGTTTTCTAGTATCAATTCGAGTAGGCTGCAAAATAAATCCACATCTATGGTACTGTTGAAAATGCATGCAAAATCCCTTATTGTTTCTGTGTCAAAACTATTAGGTATGCTGGTAAACATCCAAGACATATTTTTCAAAATGCAGTGGAAAATCAAGTGACTCGTGCATTGAGGTTATGCACCAATGATGAAGTTTTCTTGGAAGAGCAAGCTAATCTGATGAAAAAATTTGCATCCAGGGGATATAATAAAAGAAGATTGGACATGGATAAAGACAAAGCAATGGCTATTCGTCATGAAAAGGGACAACCTTACTATTCTAAGAACCCAAATATCCATACAAGTATAAGAAAGAATAACAACAACCTTAGATGCATTATGACATAATACAGACTGCCCAGAGATTTGTGATGTGATTAAAAAGTATTGGCCCATTCTAACAGCTGACAGTAAAATCAGAAAAATTGTAGAAGCACCACCATGCTTTTCATTCAAAAATAAGAAAAATCTGAAGAGCCTTTTATGTAATAATGATGGCCTATGTACTGAGCAGTTGATGAATGGAAGAAGGTTAATAGGCACACGAAGAAGTGGTAAAGCCTGTAGTTATATTAATATAACGGGCAATTTTATGCATCCAGTTACCAGGCAAATATGTACAAATCCCAAGGCTTTGTGAACTGTTACAGCAAGAATATTATTTACATTGCTGCTTGCAATTCATGCCATGCTTACTGTGTAGATAAAACAAATAGGAAGTTTAAGGAACGCATTCTTCGTCACCAACTGGATATCAAAAATAAAATTAAATACAAATGTTCTGTTTGGGCATATACCAGGACATTCATTTAAATTCATGGCCATTTCTCAAGTGTCAACATTTGTGGAGGAGATTTATTTAATAAAACAGAAAAAGAAGAAACAAAATGGATTATGAACCTGAGAGCGAATCAGCCACCTGGATTGAATCAGGTTATTCCACTCAAACCTATATTAAAGGAGAGAAGTCTGAATAAGAAGTACCAGAAAGCATATGACTTGTACAGAAGAGGGTGTGTATGCTAAGAGTGGCTTTCATTGGTCTCAATGTACTGAAATAGACAAGGAGCTTTTTAGCCTGTGGTTGGTTGCTTGTTATTTAAATTAACCAAAGTTGGGTCAGCACAATAGGATCTGATGAAGGTATTTTACTGAAAGCGCTTATCCTGTCTAGACCTGTGACTGAAATACTTGTGCAGCTTGTGGTTTTAAAGTTTTATTAAAGGAAGTGATTTTAACTACATATTCGCTTTGGTGGAAGCTACTTTTTGTTCTGTTTGTACCTGGTTCTCTTAAGTAAGGCTTCCTTTAGAGGAGTCGCTTCTCATTTTTGAAAGGGGGAATATGTGGTAACAGGTTGTGAAGAGATACCATTTGAACTCTGGTTCTTTCACAAGCTGCCTTCTTAGGGGCTGCAGGCTGGCTGTCAGTCATGTTACAGTCTATAAAAAAAAAAAAAAAAAAAACAGCATCCTCCTGGAAGAACAGGAGGATGAAGAAGTTCCAGTTGTAATAAATTATAATATTAAAAAAATGGAATGACATCACATTCCCACTGAAACAACTGGTTCAGCCTAGATAAGGTTTCAGAAAAGGAATTGTTTTCCCTTAGGGCACTCAGAAGAAATACTCTCTCCTCAGAATCAGGATAATTTACTGGACAGAAAAACAGAAGTTGATTCCTCACAATCATTTCCCTGCTCATCACACTGGCAATCTTCAGGAAATGAAGAACTTCTTTTTCTTTTACCAGTAAATCCAGAATGGGAGACGTTAAGAGCCTGAACTAAGACTAGTAAATCATGCCTGCATAAAGTACCTGAGACAGGACAAGGTAAATGTTTAACTTTCTGCATATTTCAGCAGGAATTTCCATAGAATATTTCCACAGAAGCAGACAGACCTCTGCCAGGAACATTACCCCAGGGAACAGGCATTCCACACCAGCTAAGAAAAGAAGCATTCGGGGGCAGAGCCTAGATGGCCAATTGGTAACAGCTTTTTTCTTGAGCTCCACATCAGCTACTAAGAAACAGGAAAATTATTACTTTACTGTCACTAGCTCCTTAAAGTTATACAGTCTATTTGGGAATAAACAATCTACTAGATTCTCAACTATGGAGTCTTTCCTTAAAAAAATTTGTCAAAACTAATGATTATACAACTGAACAGAGATGAGCAACTCAAAATCTTCACATGCTGATTCCAGATTAAGGAAGGAGATCCAGTCTATCTCTATCACTCCCCAGGAATTGTCTCTAAAAATGGTTAGATTTACTGACAACCTTGAAACTTTAAAGATGAACTGTCAACAACAAACTGATGTTCTGAAGGAAATACTCCAGCAGCAAAATTCTGAACATTGAAACTTCACTGAATGAAACAGACAAAAGAAGATTAATCCCACTGTGAGACCATACTGCAACAAAATAACTGTCTGATAAATAAAGTAGAGACATTGAAAACAGAGAGAGAACAGCTATTAAAATGTTGGTCTCCCTGAAAAAACAGAAGGAGAAGATATTATTTCTTTCCTAAATTCCTGGCTACCTGAATTCTTGGACTTAAAAGAAGGTATGTCCTACGGGATCAAGAGAGCACATAGAGCCATAGGGAAAACCTATTTCTTCTTCCCCTAATGCTTCTCCAAGATCTATTGTTGTGAAGTTTCTATCCTTTTTAGATAAAGAACTTATTCTGAGAACAGCTTGGAGGAAAAGTCCCTTATCTTTTAAAGGAAACCACATAAGGCTAGACAATGATTATTCCACAGAGTACTGGAAATGAGAAAAAGCTGTTGGCCATTGGTAAGGCTTTTATAGTAAAATAAAATTAAAGCACAATTAGTCTATCCAGCCAAAATCAAAATCTATTATCAGAATGAGATGAGATCTTTCAACAATATAGAAGAAGCTGTATCTTTTATTCAAAACAATAACATCATCACAATCCCAGAAGGTATGGACTAGACACCATCTATGACCCTTAAAAGAGCATCTGAGAAAAACAACTGGACAGATGTAAAAAAGAAGAAAATGAAAACTGGAGTTGAAGTCACTGGACTTCCTAATTCTCTCAAAGATCAAGCTAAGTCATAAAATGTTTATTGATACCTAGACTTAAAGAAATATGTATCATTACTTTACTTATCTTACATATGTCTTTATAAAACTTGCAATTTAAAATTAATAATGCTATATTCCTATTAGATACAATTGCTAGTGATGCCCAAGATATACGACTAGATGAATTCTGCACACGTGTTCATTTGCTTACTGAATTGTCTTTCTTTTTTTTTTTTTGACTTGTTAAGGAAGGAAGAGGGAAGTGGGGTAGGAGGATGTTTGAAACAGATAATTTTGTAGCTGTCTGCTTGTTTGGTAGTCTGAGGTGGAAAATTTCAGTGTTTGGTTTTGGGTATGCAACGCAAGGAACTCGGTGTATTTTATTTATTTGTTTTTTTTAAATGTTTCAAGCATTCTGTCATTATAAGACTTCAGCATATTATGGTATTTTTTTTCTTAATCGATCCCATTTACAGCTTAGCGTTTTAACATTCTAAACTGTCTTTTCTCTCTTTCACGAGAAAAGTAATCACGAGCACTGCTCTGAATTCAAAAGTTGTTTCTACCCTCTTTTTTCACTCAAGCACTCTCGTGCCTGTCTGTAAACTGAGCTTTGTTTAACATTATGAAGCTTGTCTGAATTGCCTTTGCGTACTGGGTCAAAAATCCGTGGTCAGCTATGCGAGTGTTGCTGACGTGAAACGGGGATCTTCTTTGTCCGTCTCGCTGATTAACAGCCCATAGTTACTTGAACGTAATACCAATAAATCATTAAACTAAATGTTAAAAACCATGATAATTTATAAAACCATGATAATTATTAACTTGATTCAAGTAAAATAAACTGGAAAATTACTTCCATAGTTACCAAGGCGGGACTATGTAAATGGTGATGACATCACTGCTACATTATAAATCTCCTCGTGTGCTTGGGAAGTATTCTGACAGGCTGCAATCACACATACAGTATTATAAAATCCACAGTCAGCTTTCAAAACGTTGGCTTCACATACCTATAATACCAACTGAAATACCAGTTAAATATTTCCCTAATAATCGCATTTCAGAATACTTTGTAATTTATATGAATATTACGTTGATTATCTGCTTTCAGTAGAAGGAAAGAGAAACGTTGGACTACAAAAAAAAAACAGTTCATCAACTGCTCCTAGCTTTAATGTCCTATGCTAATTGACAGACTAATTTATTCAACAGTGAAGGAACTGCTCATCAGTATCATTCTAGTACAGGATACAAAGTTCAAGCTTATCCCTTTTACGGAAATATTACTGTAGGAGTATCAAAATTACTTATTTAGTACTAACAATATCAGAAATAAATCTGCGCATATTGACAGCTGGACATTCGTTCACCACCTGCAATAATAGCGAACAATGACTCTCAAATAAGCCACTACATTCTGTATAAAATGTTATTCCTTGAATTGGCATAACAGCACCCCAATAGGTGATTTAATGTCTATTCGGACATACACTATATGAGATCCCTAGACACTCACCTAAACAAGATCTCATTTCTTCCAGAAAGTCACATTATATTACTAAATCCAATCCACTTACCAAAGATCACACTTTACTAAACTGGCTACTTACCAATGCCCCTGTGAGAATATTTGCACTAAAGGCTTTCCCACCTTACTGTGACCACTGTATCATCATCATCAAAAAAAGAAAAAAAAAAACACACATTTAAAAAGGTAACTTGGCCAGAACACCGTTTGTGCAGACCTAACAATAAAAGCTCCAATGTCTTATTTGCTTAGATGTGTTACAGTAGTTGATCTACACTAATTGGCATCAGTGAAATTTATAAAGAAAAAAAATGCAAAGTAAGATTTCAGACGTCACAATATCCTAAGTCAGATGTGAATTATTTGAATTTTTTTTTATTTGCAAGTTAATATTGACCATTATAAGGTAGCAGAGTCTGCTCCTTATGTAAATGGCAGTCAGTAGTAAAGACTGTTTATACAGTGTGTGGAATTTATTTTAATTAAAGTAGTAGACTGATAAAGCTATACATTTTGCAGCAAAGTATAATGTTTTGTTCTCAACTAAACATGCCAAGTATACTTATCTGTCATCAGTCCTGGATGTCGAGGAAATAATATGGTGACAAATTAGTAGAATATAACATCAACATTTAGTTACAAATGGCTCTAACACATCTAAACTACCCATGCTTAAAATCTCTCAGTGGGTTAAATGGAAAGGACAGTCATAGAGAGCGTACAAAATCATTTACTAGTATCATCACTTCACATTTGGACTTGGGCTCTTTCAGTTTTAATTTGCGATATTTACTTCATCTGGTATAACTATGCCGTACTTAAAGGAGCCATTGTAGAAATATACATTGCAACTGTTATAAGGGCAGGCCCACGAGGCACAAATATTTAAGATATTAATAAATTTCTGCTTAACCATGTTCAGTGATGTTACTATTAATCTCCATCCTGCAGTTTTGTATATAAAGAAGTTAAGCTATTTTCAAAATGTTAAAGCCCTAGAGGATTATGAACATGTTATGTATATATATAAAAGGAAACAACTACTATGACGAGAACAAAGTTTATACACAAACACAGTATTACTGCAATTAACTAGGTCACCAAGGCTGACCTGGGTAAAAGGTTGAAGTCCAAGTATGTTATAGCAAAAGACTCGCTATGCAGTGTTCAAATGTTCAAATCAATATATAAGAAATGTAATGATAAAGCTAAGGATCATACAGCAAATGTTTCTTTTCATTAAAAGGAAACTAAAAGGGGAATAGAAAGACGAAATAAACAAAGCGGAAAGAGATATATATGTATGTATAAAAAGAGGGAAAAAGGTGAAGGAAAGAAAAAAGAAGGGTTTTGCTTGAATAAGTAATGAATCTTACATTTAAATGTGTGGGAGGGTGGCTTAATGGTTAAGGTGTTTGCCTTACAAACACAAGGTGCAGGGTTTGAGTCTCACAAGGGATAATTGGCTAGGCTTAAAATGGCTCGCAAGGGCAGTTAGCTTAGTACTAATCTATGAATCTATGAAAATTGTTAACGCTACCAAATTTAACCTCACAATAGTAAAAACTACTCGATTGTTGATGTATTATTAAGACATGCTTCTTTATACAAAACTTTGCATAATTTGTTAGAAAGTAAATTTATTAGTTATTGTTATCTTTCCATGGCTATATGAACTTTTTGAGTTTGTGATAGATAGGAACTGCTTGGGTAGTATCTCCTCTGTCAACCATCACCATTTGTTAATATACATTACATTTCCATATGTCCTGCTCATGTTTATATTATGGTAATATTGTTACTATCTAGTAGCAATAAGGAAATATGTGAAATTACTATATAGAGGAGTGACAATCACATAATACCTCATAGTAAGAGAAATGCTTTGGCAATTAGTTACATGTAATTTTTATTACTATAAATACTTTAAATGCTGATCTAATACTGTAGTGATTTATCCTGATTAATACTGTTATGTTTATCTATCTTTAAATTACTAAAAATTTGACGTATCCAGATGCTCGAGACTTTAATTGATAAATATTACCTATACATGCTTATCAAATTGTTAATTCTTCACTTATATAATAATTCATACAGAAATGAGGATATGTATTTCTTAATCAAAAAAAGGCTTATTAGTGAGATTTAATTGTACTAGATACAATCAAACTATGTATTACATCAATATATTGATGTTCACTCATGTTAATTAATCTATAGACCTTCATAAAATGTATACTCTGGAGCCTCAAGCTGGGCAAATTCATTCCAAAATTTGGAAGTGATGGTTAATCTGTTTTTTTCCCCTGTCAGATTGAGAATGTTTTACATTCCATGTCAGTTAATGGATTTACTGATTGTTAAAAGTTTAGCTTTAAATATTTCTTCTTTTTTTAGGCCTCAGTCTAATATTAAATTGTATTTTACATTGGGAAACAACACCTTATTGCTCAAATATAATTCTTCTAAGAAGGGTGTGCAAATCTTAAATATTATGATTACTTTGTTATCACATTTATTATACTTTAAAACATTAAATAAATAAGATGAATTTGATTTTTCTTTCCTTAAATGTTAATGGATTAAATAATCCAGGGAAAAGACTTAACCTATTAAAATATCCGAAATTAAATAAAGCACAAGTAATATTTTTACAAGAAACCCACTTAAAAATAAATGATAGTTTTAGCTGGAACCCGAACGAATACTTAAAACTATCCAACTTCTCATTTACCAAAAAGACCAGAGGTGTTCTAACACTATGGAGGAAAAGTGTTATCTCTCCTCAAATTTTGTATAATTATGAAGATAAGGAAGGACTATTATCAATTATAATAATAAAATTCAGAAATAGAATTTGGATACTGGTCAATGTCTATTGGTTTCCGGGAATTGGGGTAACAATTAAAAAGCACTTGGAACTCATCACTAACAATTCTAAGGGTAGTCTGATTGTAGGAGGAGATTTTAATTGTTTACTGAATGACTCAAACTACTAATAAGATACCTTTTCGTATTACATCCTATAGGGAAAAATCTTAAAAAATGGGTAGATAAAGTTATTTGATTTATTTTATCTTAGAAATGGTAATTCATTAGAATTTTCCCACTGTGGTTTTAGATATAGGACTCAAAGCAGAATTGATAAAGTATTTATATTCCAAGATCTAAAAACAAAAATATCATGCTTTATAATAGTCCCATGTCTGATCATAATGCACTTATTTTTAATTTTCAAACTGATTTTAAAAAATTATTTAAGGTTGTGTGTTAGGCCCGGCTAGCCAGCATGTAAAAATCTACTGCCAATCATTAGCGGACTGGAGTTCCGCTGTTGCGACCCCTAACCGGGAAAAGCCGAAAGACACAAACAAACTAAAAGAATACCAGCATATATTACTAAATTGAAACGGTTCAAACCTTGGCTTGATACAGAGATAGAATTCTTCTCAGATACAAATTTAACCAGCGAAGTAAATGAAGTAATACTTTGGGATTCATTCAAAGCCTACTTATATGGCAAAAGTATCGCATGGTTTAATAATAAAATGAAGGAATGGGAGTTGGAATTATCTAATATACAAAAACAAATTGTATTAATTAATAAAGATAATACTAGAACCATTCCACATAAGAAAAAAGAAATTGAATCCTTAAACAAAAAATACAATGACATTTTAACTCATAAAACCAACTTGGCCCTAGAAAAATTAAGATTAAATTCTTTCTCTGTATCTCCAAAATACATGCATAATATAACACTGAGAGTGAAAAGAAACTCTGTTGAAAATAATATTTTGAGTATATTCCATGAAGGGAGAAATAAAAAAAGTTTCTAATATTGGTGATATTTTGGATGCTTTTAAGTATCACTTCTCGGAACAGTACAAAAACAAAGACATTCAACATGAATTTTCATAACACAGCTTGAACTTCCCGGTATTTAAGAATCTACCAGAGACTTTGATTAATGAGATTCAGAAACAAATCTCTCGAAAGGAAATTATTGGGAAAATTCAGGAAAGCAAAAATAATAAATCACTGGGTATTGATGGCATTATTAATTAAATATATAAGCTTCTGCCATCTTCTGCTATATCACTCTTACATAAAGCCCTAAATGAATCTTATTTACAAGGTAGAATTCCTCCCTCGTGGCGATACTCATTAATTACTCCTATATTAAAAGAAAATAAAGACTCCCATTTATGCAAATTATAAGACCAATTTCTCTGATTAACAATGATTATAAACTATTAATGTCTATATTAGTTTACAGATTTAAGAAATCATTAACTCATCTCATTTCAGAGGACCAAACGGGATTCATTTATAACAGACATACCCAAGATAATATTCAAGAATTATAACTACTACAGATATTCTAAATAGAGACAAACAAGAGGCTCTTATAATCACTCTTGATATTGAGAAAGCCTTTGATTCATTAAACTGAAATTATCTTTTTAAAATTCTAGAATTATATAAATTCCCCACTCAATTCATTACTTTTATTAAAAATATTTATTATAATAATTTAGCTTATGTAAAACATTAGGTCCATTTGTATCAGAGTCAATTAAAATTACTAAAGGTACCAAATAGGGATGCCCAATGTCTCCAATTTTATTCACTTTAGCAATAGAACCTCTTTCTTTGGCAATTCAGTCAGATCCTAAAATTATAGGCCTAAATATAAATAATCAATTTAATTCCAAGATAATGTTATTTGCAGATGATATCTTGCTTACTTTAATAAATTCCGAACAATCCTAACAAAAATTAGATATGCTAGTCAAAACTTTTACTATATTTCTGACCTTAAAATTAGTAGTTCTAAATCTAATCGTATGCTCTTGAATAAAAAAAAATTCTAATGATAATACTAATTCAACCAATAACGAAATAATTGGGAAACAGGTTTCTTCTTTGAAGTATCTAGGGATTGACCTATGTGAGAATATAGGCCTAACTTTAAACACAAACTATAAAAACATTTCTGGTTAAAGGTTTATAGTGCCTGAATATTTGAACTGTATCTTACAGAAATTGGTACACCTTGTTTGCTGTAGCATAGACTAGATCCAGGCCTGCTGAATCTAGCTTTGTTTATATGCTTGTTGTTTGTTTGCTTGTTATTTCCCTGGAACGCTAATTCCACCTAATACGCGGCTTCTCAGTGCTTCTGCGGATCACTAGTGATATCTGCATTGCTTACTGTACTTATTTCCTTGTTTCACTTGAAAGAAAGTTACTGTTTGTCATTTTTACATTTAAGTTACCTGTAACACATTGCACTTAAGTTACCTGGCACTTGCTCACTAAAGCAATTATACAAGTCAGCACTAAAAATTAAAAGCACTACACCCTCACTCCCCACTGGCCCTGGTTTTCAATTATTAAGGAATTCCCAATATTATTCTAGCATGTCCAAAGGTCAGTTGTCAATCTCGTCTCCGGTCCAGCTGGTGAATCTGGGAATCTTGAGGCAATGTTACAACTGCCTCATGTACACAGACAACCCTCTCCTCCTCCCAACAAATTCCAACACATGTGAGAGATGCAACCATATAGCCAAACTGGAGGCTAAGCTCTCTCAACTCAGTACTGGCATAACCAGTCAGGAGGAGAAGGAAACCACACTCACTACAATTCCAGTCTCACATAGACCTACCACGACAGCAAACCAAACACATAATCACACAAAAACATACTCGGAGGCTCTAAATAAAGATCTGCCAAAGCAGCAGAGACCTCCAAAGCAGACACACAAGCAGCCGCTACCCCAAAACAAAACACGTGCAACACATATCTCACAAAGCCAGTGTACCAAACAGTCACAGCCCTTAAGACTAAACAACACACCTGATACACTTGTAATAGGTGACTATAGTCAGGCACACTGACGTCCCGCTCACCAGGCTGAACAAGGAGAGGGTCACGGTGAGCAGCCTGTCGGGCCAGGGAACCTTGTTGGCTAGGCTTACTTAGGCCCTAGGCTTACTTAGGCCCTTGGGCCGATAGCCTAGTACCTACCTATAAAGGGAGAGTGAAAGGCAGACTAGCAGAAATAGCTGACAGGTGGGCTTTAACAGAAGAGTACACTGACCCAGGATTGAGCAATTCACACAAATAAGACAGAACCAAAGGGACTTCCACAGTAAGTGGATCCAAGTTACGAGAGACACCAGACAGAAAATCTCTTCCATTTTGACAAATAAGATTTTCTGGTAGTGGGTTTCCTGGCCTCCTGCAGGACCAGCAGGACTTCCTTGGAAAAAAAAAGTGTCTAAAAGGGATCAAAACCCTATCACCCCCAATGTCAGCTGAAGAGTGTACAGGTGGGAATAGATGAGAGACCCTTTGTCTTGTGTGAGGAGGTCCACCCTGTGAGGTGACTTGTGATGACTGCCCTTGACCAAATGCAGAAGAGGGAACCAATGCTGTCTGGGCCAAAAGGTAGTCACCAACAAAAGTTTGGGAGCATCCTGTTCTGTCTTGAACAGGAACTTCTGTATGAATGGAAGGGGAGGGAAGGCATATAGAAACATCCCCTTCCAAGAAAAAGCTAGGGCATCCACCTTCCAAGACAGAGGGCATGGGACTCTGGTGCAAGAGAGAGGAAGCTGTTTGTTAACAGGGGAGACAAAAAGATCTATTTGAGGAGTACCCTAATGTCCAGAAACACATCTCTGTGAAGCATACACTCATGAGAATGTGTTATGGACCTGCTCAGAGAATCTGCCACAATGTTCTGAACTGAAGGCATGTAAACCTCGTGATGGGTCACATGATACTGAATAGCTAGATCCCAAACTTGAAGAGCTAGTCTGCACAGGAGATAAGATTTTGTCTCCCCCTTGCTTTTTGATGTACCACATCACTGTGCTATAGTCTGTGAAGACTTAGAGGGGCCCTGGAAGGAATACAGAGTGATAAGCCTGAAAAGCCAGGAGAACAGTTATCTCTTTGATACTAATGTGGTCCTTTTATCGAAGAGACCAAAGGATGTACACTTTCAGAGGACTGAAGGAGGCCCTCCATGTACATCAGAGGTAATGTAAAGAGTTCCTGAGAGGAGACTGGAGGTTGAAAAGGAAGCCCTGGATTGATGAACTGATGAATCCACCAATGAAGTTCAGCTTGATGAAGCAAAAAAGGGGAATTGGAAAATCCAAAGGATGAGAATGTTGAAGCCAGACTCACTTTAGGAATCACTAGAGCTTTCCATTTGAAGCTTGGCCAGAGGAAGTAGGGAATTGTGGAAGCCATGTAACACAGAGCCCTTAGAAACTCCCTGGTTGTAATAGAGTCCAGAGGAAGAAGGGATTGCAAGAATGCAATAAGAGCTAAAGCATTGGGGAGAGGCAGAGACACCAGCATTATAACCGTCTGAAGCCTACACCCTAGAAAAATATGATCCTGATTAGAATTCAGGAAAGATTTTTGGAATTTACTGTAAACCCTAGGCTTTCCCATAGACAAATAGCAAAGTGAAGATGCTGAAGTAATTTTCTTGACAAGAAGCCTGAATAAGCAGGTCATCCAGGTATAGAAAGATCTGTCTGTATTCCCCTAACCCTGCAATAAGCAATCACAGGAGCAAAGCATTTGCTGAAGACCCTTGGGGCAGTAGAGAGACCAAAGACCAAAGTAGAGAACTGAAAATGCAAGGAAGCAACAAAGGAACATAAAAACTTCCTGAAAAGAGGCTGAATTGGGACATGGAGATAAGCATTTTTGAGATCCTTTGACACCAAAAAGCCTGACGAAGACGAGGAAACAAAGTTTGAAGGGAAAGCATCTGAAAGGAAGGAACCGTCAAAAAGGTGTTTACCTGAGAGATCCAGAATGGATCTCTTGATGCCTTCTTTCCTGGGGAGCAAAAGCATTTTGGAGTAAAATCCCTTCCCCCTTTGAGGAGCTGGAAATTTCCTAACTGTTCCTTGAGGCAACAGGTCCTGAAGCAGCTCTGGAAAAAAGGCAGCTATTCCCGAGGAGGCCGAGAAATGCCCAAAAAGAAGGGAAAAGATTTCCAGACCATAAGGTACCCCTGCCGGACAAGGGAAGGAACCCAGGAATCCTCCGTTATCTTTAACTAAATAGGAAGGGACAGGGAAAGGAAAAAGAGGCTTCTGAGCTGAAGGAGCTGGAGCAGACTTACCAAGATGAGCCCTTCTATCACCCTTTTTATCTTTTTTGGGGGAGGGTGAGACTGTCTGCAGAAAAAGGCAGGTTTATTAGGGTAATTCCTTTCAAACTTAGAACAGGTGAAACAAAAATATGTTTCAAATCCTGTAAAACCTTACCCTTTTCTTGAAGGGGCTTACACAGCTCAGCAGCAACAGCACCACCAGTAAGACATTTGTTATCTAGAGCCACATCCGTCAAATAAGCCTCGGTATCATCAGGCAAAGCTGAAGTTGAAGCCAGGAATACCTCCTCAGCACAGAACGAAAAGCAGCAGCTCTAGATGAGGCATCGGCTGCATCATAGCTACATTTAACAGAACGGCGAGCAACCTAAGAAGTCCCTAGGAAAGAAAGAGTTGAAGCCTTCCCCTCAGAGTCAGGAAGATCTGAAACAACATGACAGGCTTGAGAGAGAAGAGCTAAAATATACCTGGTCATGTGGGTCTGGTTGTTTACAGCTCTAAAGGCCAAGGTAGCAGCAGTGTACAGTTTCTTACCCAACCTCTCCATAGTGTTGCTGTTCTTGTCAGAGGGAAGCAACTTTGTAGAAGACAAAACTTTAGATTGCTTATCAGAAGCAATTGAAGGGTCACCAGAGAGACACCTATAAAGAAATTTGCAATCCTCAGGCACCTTATAAAACCTATCATTTTTTTTTGTTTGTTTGTCCTAGGAAACCCCATTTGAAGAAGGTCATAGTGCTTCTTCAACATGAGACCAGAGCACAATCCCACTTAAAATACTCTGTCATGGGAGAAATTGTGCTACCAAAAGCAATCTCCTCAAAAGGAGATTCAGCGCTAAAAGATTCTTCTTCCTCAGAGCCATGATCTAAGGAGAAGGGAATCTGTGAAGAATAGGCCAAGTTTTCTTCATCAGAATCCACATCTTCATCAAGTGAAATATGCTCCCTGGGCCTCTTAAGAGGAGTAGAAGACCAAGGGAGAGCAGGAACAGAGACCCCGTGAGGAGGCTTTAGAGCCATAAAGGCATGAAAAAGACCTTGAGCGAAATTTTGCCATTCATTCTGAGGATCTTTGGTAAAAGGAGAAAGGTGCTACTTCTTTAAAGGGAATGTCAGCCCTTAAGATCTTAGGTGGCTCTGCCCCCTGATGGCACTTTATAAGCATAGCAGGTATATCTACTCTCACTAAGATATGAGGAACCCTCCTAGGCCCTTCAGAAATAATCAGTCGCGGCTCCCCCAAACATATGAAGTGGATGTCTGCAAGACCTCCATGAACGTGTCAGAAACCAGATCCATGCCAGCCTCCAAAGCAGTCGTGGCAGAAAAATTCAACTGAAAAACTGGGCAGTCCTCTAGGCTTTCACTAACGTCATGAGATAGATATCCAGTGGAGGTAGTACAGCAGAAGAATCTAAGCTTTCCTGGTCGTCTTCTTTGTGGACGACTGACCCTCAGGCCAGGAGTGATGTATGGCACACCTATTACAACCTAAAAGCTTTGGAATACTGGACGGACATCGGGCTACCCTTGGCAGGGGATCCAGACTGTAAAGAATACTGCAACAGTGACAAGGAAGAACATACACTACGACAAGCACAACATACTCTTACCCAGCCACTAAATACAGTTTAATAAAAGTTTTTTCCTAAATAAATAAACTAAATGATACTTTTAACAAATTTTATACTAAAGTAAAAAGTAGAACCACAGTCTGCCAAATGACTAAAAAGTCACTGGACAGTCCCCTAGCATAAAACAAACAATTTCACAGGAAAAAAAGAATTGTTTGTCATAAAATAAATAGTGGAAGGCATTTTCCCCCCAAAGTGAACTTATCTACCCAGCAATGAAGAAATGCTAGCTGACTGTCAATCCTTAAAAAGTCTTCAAAAGGATCAGTTGCAGCAGCAAAAAGGTTCGGAAAGTTTGCTGCCCAGGCCACTGATTTTCTACAACTCTGAGGAGTTAGCAGTTAAATTAAAGGGATGGTATCTTCCAGTTCTTCAACAAGCTCATTACAAAACTGGTGTACATTGGTTTCCCAGGAGAGAGGCCCAGGAAGCAGTCTTCTGCACATCTATTTCCTTTATTCAAGGAACAGATGAAAAATAGGAAAAGTGTCTGATACCTGGAAAGCAGCTCAGGTGATTAGCCTGCAACCTGCATTGTTTCCTGAGATTCAGTGAACAAGGAGAAAGTAAAGAATTCTGTTGCTACTTTAAGAACAACTTTATTTTCCTTTCTGCCCTACTGCTTTGATGTATGTGTGTGCGTGGGGGGGGGGGGGGATAATGTATCTTGATTGTATTTGCCATACTGTTGCTACACACTCTGGTGTGCTGGCCTGCACTACAATTTGAATTGTACTTACTGCTGTTTTAGCTGCTTTTCTGTAAAAAAAAAAAAAATTCTAAGCTTGTTTCCTGCCTTTCCTGTAACTAGTCAAGTCCAGATACAGACTTGCTGTATCCAGGACTGTTGGTAAGCTTCTTTGCCCCCCCCAAGCCTTTCTGTGTTGGAGAGAAGCCTTCTAGCTTATCAGTGGGAGTGGTAAGCACTAGGTAGCCTATCTACCACGGGAAGAGTGAGTTTTGGCCCTGAAATTGTAGTTCATTGGCCGTTTGGGCAGTTTTTCCATCTCTTTCTACTTTCTGGTTAAAAGCCCATTTTGCATTTGGTCCCTACCTTTCCTATAACTAGTGTAGTCCAGGTACAGAATTGCTGTATCCAGGACTATTGGTAAGCTTCTGAGCCCCCCAAGCCCTTCTGTGTTGGAGAGAAGCCTTCTAGCTTATCAGTGGAAGTGGTAAGCACTAGGTAACCTATCTACCACAGGAGGAGTGGTTTCTGGCCCAGAAATTATAGTTTATTGGCCGTTTGGGAAGCTTTTCCATCTCTTTCAACCTTCTGATTTAAAAGTCTGTGTTTGCGCTTGTTTCCTGCCTTTTCTGTTACTAGTCTAGTCCAGGTACAGATTTGCTGTATCCAGGACTCTTTGTAAGCTTCTGAGCCCCCCAAGCCTTTCCTTGTTGGAGGGAAGCCTTCTAGCTTATCAGTGGGAGTGGTAAGCATTAGGTAGCCTATCTACCACAAGAGGAGTGGTTCCTGGCCCAGAAATTGTAGCTATTGGCTGTTTGGGTCAGTTTTTTTTTCCATCTCTTTCAACGTTCTGGTTTAAAAGCCGCACTTGCTCTTGTTTCCCACCTTTCCTGTGACTGGCCTGGTCCAGATGCGGAGTTGCTTTATTCAGGACTGTTGGTGGGCTTCTGAGCCCCGCAGGCCTTTCTGTGTTGGAGGGTGGCCTTCTGGCTTGTCGGTGGGAGTGGTGGACACTGGGTGGCCTGTCTGCTACGAGAGGAGAGGTTCTTGGCCTGGAGGTTGTGGTTTGACCATTTGGGCAGTTTGTCTGTCTCTTTCGAATTTCTGGTTTAAAAGGCCAAATCTGCACTTGTTTCCCATCTTTCCTGTAACTAACCTGCTGGGTAGCACTAGAAAGCCTTAAACTGATACAAGCCTTCTAGCTTAGAAGAGAGACTTTGGAGTAATTAAGTATCAGTTTTCTGTACTTTCTTGCTGTACTTAACTGTTTTCTGCCTAAACGCAGATTTTCCCGCGTTTATTGCAATTTAAAAGCTTGTTTTTTCACATATTGTACTTATTTGACTGCCTGCACTTTAAAAAAGTTGTTTTTTGTTTAAATAATTTGTTTAACTGTTGTAGGCTACACACTATAGTGCGATAGCCTTTTCTGATCGTTTGTAGTCGTTTAAAGCTGTTTAAAGCTGTTTTAAGTGTATTTTTTACTGTTTTCGCCTTATCTTTTCAAAAAACAAAAAACAAAAAAATTCCTTGTTTCCCACCTTTCTAAGCTAGTATAGTCCAGTTTTCAGGCTAGTGCTGAATTCAGGGCTGTGATACTAGTTTCTGAGTTGCCCATACCTTACTTGGATAGAAGGAAGTTTCTCTGTTCACCTGTGAGCGAGGGGAGCTTTGAGCAAACTATCTGTCCCTGGAGGAGTGGTTCCAGCCCAGAAGTTAGTAGTTTATTGGCCATTTTGGGCTAATTTCTATCTCTTTCATTTCCCTACTATAAAAACTGTGTTTGCACGGTTTTGCGCACCGGGCAGTGCTGGTTAGCTCGGGTTAAATTATTCCTGGCTCCACTACGTCTCCTCTTCAGTTTTCCCCTTGAAACTAGTCTAACTCTCAACCTAAGCACTCAAAAAGCATCTTACAGTCCAGCACTTGCTCAGACCCAACAGCAAGCACTAATATACACTGACACTGATTGCCCAGCAGGGCAAGGCTCTTTATTCATCCCTCACCAACCAAGCGACTAAGCAGCTCACCATACTATTCAGGCATGACCAAAGGGCAACTTCAGGTGCACTCTCCAGTCCAGCTGGTGAATCTGGGTATCCTGAGGTAATGTTACAACTGCTTCATGTACACAGACAACCCTCTCCTCCTACCACAAAATACTAACATATACGAGAGATGCAATTATACAGCCAAACTGAAAGCTAAGCTGTCTCCACCCAAGACTGGAACAGACAGTCAAGAGGAGAAGGTTAACACTTGCACCACACCTCCAGCTGCACACAGACCTACTAAAACACTGGCAAAAAGTACACAAATACACAAAATCATACTCTGAGGCTCTAAATAAAAACCTGCAAAAGCATCAGAGACCTCCAAAGCAGACACACAAACAACCTGCACTTCCCGTCACAAACCAGCTAACACAAAGCACAAAAATCAGTGTGCCGCACAATCACAGCCCTTAAGGCAAAATAACATACCTAACACACTAGTAAATAGGTGACTCTATAGACAGGCACACTGATATCCCACTCACTAGGCTGGACAAGCAAAAGGTTACTGTTAACTGCCTGTCGGGAGCCAGAATCCGCCACATAATGCAAGCACTCAGGTCACTCCAGAACAAATATGACTCTGTCATTGTTCATGCTGGTGTGAATGACTTGAAACGCACCTCCCTGGACTACATGAAAAGAGACACGGAAGAGCTCTCTGATCATGCAGCCCAGGCTGGTATGACCCTGACCCTGAGTAGCATCCTGCCCTCACCAAGAATGATATCTCAGTATAAAGAAAAAATGATCAATTTCAACAATTGGCTAAGCTTCTGGTGTAATTCGAAGGGTATCCAGTGTCTGTCAGCCTGGGACGACATGCTCGACAAGCCACGTTGCTTCGCAAGAGACGGCTTGCACCTATCATCACTAGGCTTTCGAATACTGGCCAAGGCTCTTGCTGTCCCCATAGTGCCTTTTTTAGGCAAGGCTCAAAGTCAAACCCACCTCCGTAAACAGCACAATTAACAAAAAACTGAGGGTTATGCTACTCAGCACCAGAAGTTTAAATCTCAAAATGCACGCGCTCTAAGCACTCCTCAGTATGGAGAACTTTATGGAGAACGTTGACATCTGTGCAGTAACTGAAACCTGGTTCAAGGCTCCAGAGAGCACTCTAGCACTACCGGGCTACAACTCATACCACACGTTTCGGCCACAGAACACAGACCAAAACACAAAAGGAGGGGGTGTATCCATATTCATCAAGGATACCCATATCTCCAGGTTAGTGGCGCAGCATGATACCACTGAGATCATCCATGTGCAACTAACATTGGGCAAATCTGCAATGCAAATTGTGGCCTGCTACAGATCACCCTCCATAACCCAGGACAACCACTCCACCTTTCTGGAGACACTGGAAAACATGAAGGTCCTACCGAACACTCTGATATTGGGCGATTTCAATTACCCTACCATTCACTGGGAAAACTACTAGAGTACAAATTCCCAGGCCCAGCGCTTCCTGGAATTCATCAATTCAAAAATGCCCTGGATCAGTTGGTAAACTGTCCTACCAGAAGTGAAAACATATTGGACCTGGTCATCACCAACATGGGCGACAGGTGTTCCACACCGGAGGTCAACCCGTCACTGGTTAGATCAAACCATAAACTAATCTCTCTGGATGTCAACACCCCACCACCACTCCCAACTAAGGAAACCACAGTAAAAAAACTTTTATAACGCAAACTTCACCTTACTTAAGACAGAGGTGGTAAGTTTCACAGCCCCCACGCTAAAGGATAACGCTGTCCAAGATGCAGAAACCTTTACAAATACACTCTATGAGCACCTACAAGGATGCATGGATCATGCCATCCCTAGCAAAACTAAGACTCACTCCTCTAAGAGAAGGAAACCAGTTTGGTGGACCCCTGCAATAAATAGGCTATACAACAGAAGGAGGAAACAAGAAGGAAAGACATCCCTGATCAGTTTCAGTAAGAAACTAAGGTCCCTCATGAAATCATCTAAGGCTAACTTCGAAAGAAAAATAGCCAAGGATTCAAAAGATAACCACAAAGCCTTCTTTAGCTATGTTAAGTATCTAAGTGGCAACTCGCAGATATGCACTAAACTAGTGCAAAATAGCACAAAATATACTGAACCTACTGATATTGCTAACATCCTGGCAGATAGATTCAGTGCGAACTTCACCCCCTCTCACCTCCAAAAGGACCCACAACAATACCGGAAAAGTGTAGTGTCCCATAAATCACAGACGCACAGGTGAAAACAGCCCTTTCAAAAGCCAAAAACACAGAGTCAATGGGACCAGATGGTGTCCCAGGCTGTGTCTTGCACGAACTATAGAACGAACTAACCCCCACCTAAACGCTCTGTTCAACCTCAGCCTCCCCACAGGCTACGTGCCCACAGAATGGCACACAGCAATGGTTATTCCTCTCCACAAAGGAGGGGCCACAACTGACCCTGGTAACTATCGCCCCATAAGCCTGTCTAGCCTGGTCTGCAAGGCTATGGAGCACATCATCATGGAACTCATTAACAAAGACATTGGGAACCTCCAATCATTTGACCCGACCCAGTTCGGCTTTGTTTAGGGCAGATCATAACTACTAAACCTGGTTGACTTCTTCGAGACAGTCACCAAGGCCATAGACGAGGGAAAGGTGGTTCACACAGCCTACCTTGACCTCGCCAAGGCTTTCGACACCATTCCCCACTTGGGTATTTCAGAAAAACTCACCAGCCTGAACATAAGCCCCTACGTCATGAGATGGGTTGCCAACTGGCTTACAGATAGAACTCACACGGTAAGAATAGCGGGCTCCATGTCAGACTCGAAAGTCACAAGTGGTGTCCCACAAGGCTCAGTCCTCGGACCCCTACTGTTCGGCATATACTTCTCAGAAGTACAGGCAAAAACAGGAGGACTATGGCTAACCAAGTTCGCTGATGACTGCAAACTGGGAGCCATAACTGACTCTCCGGCTGACATGGACATCCTCCAAAAGGGCCTTACTGAGACAGACACCTGGTATCAAAGTCATGGCCTCAAACTAAATACCAAAAATGCATAGTCATCCCATTTGGGAAAAACAAAACACCCACGAATTACCACATAGGTGGCAGCCCCCTTAATACAGAAGAGGTAATAACAGATCTGGGGACCCAGGTAGATAGTAATCTCTCCTTTGACAATCATATTGCCAAAGTAGTTAGGAAATCCTTCTATTTGACCCATCTAATTACTAAAGGGTTCGCATCTAGAAATAAAGAGGTTATAGTGCCCCTCTGCTCGTCACTCATTAGACCCATCATAGAGTACAATGCCCCATTTGGGATGTACCTCACAAGACACTTCCAACAGCTGGAAAGACCACAAAAGTACCTCACCAAGAGGATCACTGGCCTCAAACATATGTCCTATGCAGCCCGACTGAAAAAACTCCGGCTGTACTCAGTGGCATATCGCTTACTCAGAGGTGATCTCTGCCTGACTTACAAAGCCATGTCCAACTCAGAACTGATGGACATGCTCCACCTATAGAAATCCAAGTCACTGCGAGCCATGCGCTCTAGTGAGCTAAACCTCGCCACAACAATAAATAGAACACGCTGGAGGGATAGATTCCTGTCACAGAGACTCCCCATGCTTTGAAACAAAATTCCAAATTACATCAGGGAGAGCCCCTCACTAACACTCTTCAAGAGAAACCTTGACGAGTGGATGGGTAACAGAAAATACACCCCTGGGATCACTTCACTGGCTCTGCTTGGCATAGGATCAGTTAATTAATCAATGGGGCGGCGAAAGCCGACACACACTGACTAGGCTTATAAATGCCCTGGGGCAGATAGCCTAGTACCTACCTATGAACCTATTACAAGCATCTCAATTTGCTTAATGACTGTGTTCTTCAGTCAATTGTTCCTACTCTGAACACCATATTAGGCATCTCTTTCAGTCACACTGTTCACTCACACTAGAATGAGCTGAATGTGTATTACTCTGTCAGAAGTTTCACATCCACCTGTCACTGGCTCGTCCAGTAAACTTTACAAATTTCTCATAGTAATGCCTTAAGTCAAGGTGTCTTATAGGGCAACAAAAACTAGACAAGGGGTCATTGGGGAGTTGCAAACCCTCAAGACTCACAGCATTACGAGCCAACTGGAAAGTCAATATATTTAAAGAATCAACTGTTATGGGAATTGGTACAACTTCTAGATCTCTTGTTGAATTAGCAGGGTATTTTCTTTATTTTGTCAAATAAATACAGTAATTAATTCCTTGTCCTAGCTACTGGACATCCAGTTTATTGCCTTGAGCGGCTGGAGCTACAAGATGGAAAGCTTTTGTCTACATACACTTTTTGCTTTACTGTTTTTTCTAACAATTTTACCCATGATAGTTGTACTTTGTTCAGGACAAACTTTATCTGGAAAGGCCTGAACAGTCAATTTTTTTTAACTAATGTGACTATAATGTTTTGTACGATAAACATATATTAAATAACATTTCATAAGCAGTTATCATGACTGTCAAAATCTCCCTACCCCCCTTTTTTTTGTTTTGTTTCTTGTTGACTGCAACAGGCAGGGGTGCTCTTAGATCTGAACAAAGTGATATATTTCAGGAACAGAAGATGGACTCAGGTGAGAACAGGAAAATATCTGTGTTTAATCTTTAAGACACCCTTTACAGCTGTGCATTCCTCTCTTGGTCCCTCGTCTCTGTATAACAAGACTCACAGTTCCCTCCTTGGAAGGTTTTTAAATGTTACAGCATTTATTTATTTATTTTACATTTACTTATTAACTAGGTAGGGTCCGGCTGAGCAAGTAGCTATTTTAGCGGAGACCCAGGGAGAAAAGCTCCATAACAAAAGTACAAAAACAGATTACAATAATTTTACAAAGATTTATATAGAAAATACAAAAAAATGTAACAGCTGCCTACAGTCACAATTTACAAAAACAGAACGTAAACAGAAAATGTTCAATTTCCTAAACCTTACTTCAGACAGTAATATGAAACTCATTAGATATGCAACTAAAATAAACCATTGTGGTATTTTCATTTGTTAGAAGTAAGACTAGGAGAAGATAGCAGAAAAAAAATCATTTGATTGATGGCATGAGAAACTAGCCAGGAGTATTACAGGAGCATAGCCATTGTTGAGCTAACTTTAGGAGAGTTTTGCAGGTATGACCATCTGTGTTTTTTACGATATTCTGAGGTATTATGTTCCACTGCTTGTCTACTTTATAGGAGAAGATAGTCACCAAAGTAGTTCTGGGACTTTGTTACCATCAGATGATCTAAGGGTCCTGGGGTTGGTATTTAGTTGCACTAGGTTGGAGAGTGCAGGGCAGTTTTCATGTTTGTGGATAATGGAGTGGACAGTGGTGAGTTGATTGAGCAATAACTGATTGGGAAATTCAAGCCAGTATAGTTTTTGAAGAGCAAGGCAATGATGGGTCCTGTTGGGTATATTAGCAGCAAATGTTGCTATTTTATTACAGCAGGAATCCAGTAGATGTAAATCAGACATGTACATACTTTTACTAATGTGACACTTTGTTAATGGAATTATTTTTGGTACCATGGCAGCTATATAGGGACAGATAAGAGGTTATTTTAAAAAATGGAAGACGTGATTATAAAGTTGCATTATAAATAAATGCAATCTGAGGGTCATGCTGCTCAGCTCTAGAAGTCTAAATCTCAAGATGCACTTGCTCGAAGAACTCCTCAAAATGGAGAACATCGACATTTGTGCTGCAACGGAGACCTAGTTTAAAGCACCAGAAAGCACCCCTGCGCTACCCGGCTATAACTCAGTCCACATCTTTCGGCCCCAGAACATAGACCGAAGCTCCAAAGGTAGTGGTGTCTCCATATTCATAAAGGATATGCACACCTACAGACTAGTAGCCCAGCATAATGCATCAGAGATACTTAAGGTACAACTAACATTGGGTAAGACAGTGACTCAGGTCGTAGCCTGCTATAGGTCACCAACCATGTCCCAAGACTCTCACTCCACGTTCCTAAGCACCCTGGAAACTATTAGGGTCCAACCCAACACCTAGGTGACTTCAACTACCCCTACATCAACTGGGAAAACTACTCATGCACCAAAACAATGGCCCAACACTTACTGGAATTCATCAATTACAATGCCCTGGATCAGCTCATTTTTTACCTCCACTAGAAGAAGCAACATCCTTGACCTGGTTACTACTAACATGAGTAACCATTACTCTACACCAGTAGTCAATTCAACCACAAACTAATCACCATAGAAATCCACATCTCACCCACACCCCCCGCAAAGATTACCATCATGAAAAACTTCTCCAAAGCTGACTTTGGGCTCCTAAAAACAGAGGAAGCTAACTTCACGGCATCCATGTCAATGGAAAATAGATGCATGACTGCCGAATCATACACCAATGCACTGTATGAACATGTACATAAATGCATGGAACTAGCCAAACCAAACAGAACCAAGATGCTATCCTCCAAAAAAAAATAAAAAGAAGCCAATCTGGTGGTCCCCTGCCATTAATAAACTCTACAACAGAAGGAAGAAACTGTTGCAGAAAAAGGTGAAGTCCCAAGACTGGAAAAACTCCCTTATTAGCCTCAACAAAAAGTTGAGATCCCCCATCAAAACCTCTAAAGCCAGCTATGAAGGCAGAATTGCGACAGACACTAAAAACAACCACAAAGCCTTCTATAGTTATATCAAGAATCTCCACAGCAATACCCAGGTTTGCTCTGAGTTACTGCACAATGGTACTCCCTATACTGAGCCAACAGATATTGCCAACATACTGGCCGACAGATTCAGTGTCAACTTTACCCCTCCCCCTCCCCAAAGGGCCAATCACAATACTGGAGGAATGCCAGGCACCCAGCATTACTGTAGCACAGGTTAAAGCTGCATTTTCCAAGGCCAAGAATACAGCTTCCATGGGACCAGACACTATCCCTGGATGTGTTCTACATGAACTACAAAGTGAACTGGCACCGCATCTTTTGTGCCCTGTTCAATCACAGCCTCACCTCAGGCTTTGGCCCTACTGAATGGTGCACTGCTACAGTCATCCCTCTTCATAAAGGAGGAGCGACTACAGACCCTGAGAATTATCGCCCCATTAGCCTGATGAGTCTGATATGTAAGGCTATGGAGTGCATCACCATGGACCTAATTTACAAGGATGTAAGGAATCTCCAAATTCTACATCCCACGCAATTTGGTTTTGTGAAAGGTAGATCATGCCTGCTTAACCTGGTTGACTTCGAGTCAGTCACCAGAGCTGTGGATGAGGGCAAGGCAGTTCATACAGCCTACCTCGGATCTGGCCAAGGCCTTTGATACCATTCTCCACTCAGGAATTATTGATAAACTCAACAAACTAGGCATCAACCCCTACATCACTAGGTGGGTTGCAAACTAGCTCACAGATAGAACTCACAGTGTGACAGTAGCAGACTACAAGTCAGACTGCCGACCAGTCATAAGTGGAGTCCCACAGGGCTCTGTCCTGGGTCCTCTCCTGTTTGGTATCTATTTCTTAGAAGTCCAAGGCAACACGAAGGGACTGTGACTGACCAAGTTCGCAGACGACTACAAGCTGGCAGCCATTACTAACTCCCCAAGTGATGTAGACATCCTACAGAAAGGCCTCACTGAGACCAATGACTGGTATCGAAACCATGGCCTTAAGCTTAATGCCAAAAAATGCGTCATACCACTCAGTTTCCACTAATTACCACATCGATGGGAGCACACTGAACACTGAAGGCGACAGCAACCTCTCCTTCAACCACCACATTGCCATTGGGTCAGAAAGTCCTTCTATGTGGCACATCTCATTATCAAGGGTTTTGCATCCAGGAAGAAAGAGGTCATCATCTCTGTCTATACTCTTCCCTCATTAGGCCAATCATAGAGTATAATGCCCCATTTGGCATGTACCTCACCAGAGACATGCAACAGCTGGAAAGGCCACAAAAGTACCTCACGACGATGATCCTAGACCTTAAACACATCCTGTACAGACAGACTCAAAAACTTCAGCTATTCTCTGTCTCACATCGTCTACTAAGAGCAATCACTGCTTGACTTACAAAGCTATATCTGACCTAGCTCTGTTAGAAATGCTACATCTAAAGAAATCCCAATCCCTCCACACCACATGCTCCAGAGACCTCAACCTTATTCCGCAATCAAAAGAACATGCTGGAGGGACAGGTTCATAACCCAGAGACTGCCTATGCTCTGGAACAGACTTTCCATACATGTCAAGCAGAGCACCTCACTGGCCCTCTTCAAGAGAAATCTTGATGAGTGGATAGGAAATAGAAAGTTCACCCCAGGGATCACTGCAGTGGCTCTACTTGATAGAGGCACTGGGAACTAACGTTGGGCAGCACGATGCCAGGGCACTTCTATGGGCTAGGCGTGTAAAGGCTCCAGGGCCATTAGCTTAGTACACACCTACAAACCTATGAACATCTGGATTGGCATATCTGAATCTTCTGTTTGGTCTCACTTTACTATCTTGGAACATCAGTGGGTTGGCTAATTCTAGGAAAAGATAAAAGCATGTGCCTATTTACTTAAAGTTGATCCTTATTTTGTTTTTCTCCAGAAGATGTGCTTGGACTTTTCTTGGGACGGTGTGTGTGTGTGTGTGTGTGTGTGTGTGTGTGTGTGTGTGTGTGTGTGGCTATACTACATATTCTAAATGAAGAATGCTTCTTTGCAAGAAGAAAGCTGATTTGGCCAGTCCTGTGGTGATCTGAAGTTCCAGAAACATTGACAGAATTAGTGCAAGCTATGTACAAGGGCTCAATGACTCAAGCACAAATAGTGTTTGGGCTCACACAGGGGTTCAAAGTGGGAGTGTTTTTGCACCACAGTTCGAGTCTGAGCCCACTGCTGTTCATACTGGTGATGGATTACATAAACAAACAGGTCAGAGGGAACATTTTAACAAAGCTGCTATAGACAGATGACGTAACATTACAGGCAGACTCTCAGCAAAAACTTCAGCAAAGGACAAGGGCATGAAATGCAAAACTGAAGGCATACAGGATGAAACTGACTACAGATCAAAAAGTTGTAATGGTAACAAATGGGGGAAATCAGAAGATGATGAGAATCGATACAGAAAGGAAAAGAATGGAACAAGCATGGCTTCAGGTATCTGGGAAGGCTGGTTCAGGAGAAAGGAAGTCTGAATGAGGAGGTCAAAGTTAGAATCAGAGAGGTTGCACACAACTGCCACGAGTCAGGGGTAGCATTATTACAGAAGAATTCCACAGAAGCTGAAAAGTAAGGTGCACAAAACAGTGGTATGGTACAGAAACTTGGGCAGTAATGGTAGAGCAGATAAACAAGCTAGTGGTGACGGAGAAGTAGTACCAGAGACGGGGTGGTAGGATGCACACTGTGGGACAGATAAAGAAATGAGGATATCAGAGCAGAAGCCAAAGTAGCTCCAGTTGCTGAGAAGGTCAAAAAGAATAGATTACAGAGGTTCAGGCACATATGCAGAAAAGCAAATGACAACCTGGTGAAGGCGATTTGAAATAGTCAGACAAAAGGCAAGAGGAAATGAGGGCATCCAACAAAGAAGTGGACAGATTGTGTGAGGTAAGACCTGTTACAATCAGGCATGACTGTCAAAGAAGGTAGGACAGTGACACAATCAAGAGAGAGAGAGAGAGATGGCAACAGTTGACAAAACACTCCAACCCCATGTAGACAATGAGAAAAAAGGGATTGATGATGATGAGAAAAGTACACAAGCAGGCCTTTATGAACCGGTACAGTCTAAAAGCACATTAATTCAACAGAAGACAAATAAGAATTCATAATGCTACATTAAGATACTACTGACAAGCTGTCTGACTGAATAGCAATGATCCCCAGAGAGAGAGTCTTGAAAGGACTGCAAAGCTAGGAATACTGCTCTCATCTCTAGGACGCTGATATGCAAGTGAGCCTCGTGTTCTTGCCATATACCTTGGGCTGTCCATCTCTGATAATGCCCCCCCACCTGATCAGGGAGGCGTCCGTGGTCACAGTTGCAACTGGAGTCAGGAGAACACAGGGACGTTACATGGTTATGGATGTGGATGTCAGCCACCACTGAAGGTCCCTTCTTGCACCAGGTGATGCATAGGTAGTTCTTGAAAGGTCCACTGCGTGAATAGTAGCCACTGATGAATGTGCATGTGTGATCTCGCTAGAGGTATTGCAATAATAGCTATTGCCATGGTGCCCAACAGTCTGAGACTCGCCGATTCTGGTGCTCTATGCTTTGAGAGAATGTCCAGAATCGGTTGTCGACGGATAAGTTATTCTTTCCAAAGGAAGTTTTAGGGACACGTTGACGGTGTCTAAGTTTACTCCTATAAAGACAGTATGCTGCAACGGCAATAATGCAGACTTTTCTGAATCTATTGTTATCACCAGTTGAGAGCAGAGGTCTAAGGTAAACTCCCTTGCCTGAATGAGATGATGCCTGGTGGGTGCGGTGAGGAGCCAGTCATCTAAATACAGAAACACCCGGATTTCTTGATGCCTCAAGTGAGCCATAACCACTTATATACATTTGGTAAACACTCTGGGGGCTGTAGTGAGACCAAAGGGCAGGGCTCGAAACTGGTAATGACTGGCCCCCAGCCGAAAGCGCAGATGATCCCTGGATGGCCTGGCCATCTTTATATGGTAGTACGCATCCTGGAGATCTACTGAGCACATCCAATTGTCGTTCCATAAGAATGGGAGTATTGACTGAAGCATGACCATCCGGAACTTTGTCTTTTCTAAATATTTGTTGAGTCTGCTGAGATCTAATATCGGTCTCCAGTCCTGTTTTCTTTGGCACTAAAAAGAATCTTGAGCAAGTTTCAGATCCTTTCTGGTCTGCTGGGACTGATTGGATGACTTTTTTCTAGCAACTTTTGAATCTCTATTGTTGTTACATCCCAAACACTGGGTAGAACATCTGGGATCTATCTTAATGGTTTTGGGCATGAGTGAAAGGGGATAATATAATCTCTGGATATTATACTTTGTAGCCAGCTGTCTTTTGTGATTTTAAGCCAGGCGGCTAGATATAAAGATACATGTCCCCCGACTGCCTCCAGAGGCGGACAGGTGGGATTCCTTTCAGGAGCACTGACAGGGCTTCCCAAGGAACTGATCCCTGTCATCCTGGTTCTGCGGACCCCCACTGCCGCATGGGCAGTGTCTTCCATTACTGCCCCCTCCTCTGCCCCTGGAGGGGGTTTCACCTTGTGTGTCCGAAAAGGCTCCTTGGGCTTTGCGGAACCACATCTTCCCACCCTGCTGGCCTTTGGGATAAGGTCCAGTAGGTGTGGAAAAATGGACTCCTATGGCAGATAGAGTCTTTCTTGTTCACATCTGGCGAGGGTTTCTTTAACTTTAGGTCCAAAAAGTGAGTAACTATCAAATGGGGCATTCACAAAGGATGACTTGAAAGGCTCTGCAAAAGAACACAAGCGCATCCAGGAATGTCTCTGAAGAGCTATTCCTGTACCCACTGCCCTACTTGTCCCATCAGCTGTGTAAGATATGTGGCGCATGGAAGAGTTGATGATGGAATTAAGGGTAGCAAGCTGAGATGTTACCTTGTCTGCCACTGTATCAGCTACTGCTCACTGAATACCATCTCCAAGCTCTTTTAGGAGATCTCTTTGAAGCCTGGTAAAGTGAGTTAGACAGTTAAACGATTGAAGAGCAAATGTCGTAGAACTGAACATGGGCTTGCCAAATCTGTCCGTGATCCTAGACTCTATTAGGAGGATGGACAGACGTAGAGGTCTCTGACATCTCGTTCTTAGTGGCTGCCACAACCACCATGGCATCAACAGGAATAGGTTTGGACAAAAAAGTCTTGTCATGAGCTGCAGAAATATATTTATTTGGTCTTCTAGGGACAGGTTCCATGGTATCTGGCGACTCCCACGCCCTTAGAGACAAAAGCTCCATCAACTCATCGAAGGGCGGAGACACCCAAGAGGTGGAGGGACAGGACCCAAAAGCTTTCAGGAGCACCAATTCATCATTGGAAGGGTTGATGGGCTGCCAGTCACATCTCTGCTTCAGGATCTCTAGGATATCCACGAAAGATATATCCCAAGAGGGGGACCTTGGAAACCCTTACGACTCCTCCAAATCTGTGTCGCACGTGACAGTTTCCTGAGGAAAATCTACACGTTTCCTCTTACATGTCCTCTTCTTTGGGACCTCCTCAGTGGGAGCTTCTGGGGAGGTCTCAGAAGAGCAGGGGCTTCCTGAGCCTCCAGGTCCCTGCACTTATGACAGATCTGTGGTGATGGAGAAGATTCCGGTGCTTTAAGGGAGGCGGTCGCCTGCTCAGAAGTTGTAACTGTCTGGGGGGACAGGACCCTCCCTCATAGCATCGAAGGCACCACAGCTTTGATGCGAGGAAGCCCCCGGGTCCGAAGACATCGAGGAGGACTCCTGTACCAAAGCTGTCGGCTCCGATCCCGAGGTGGGAGCCGAGCTCATCCGTGCCGAAGCCCTGATGGGAAGAGTCAGAACCAAAACATCGGTTCAACTCCCCTCCCTGGAACCGACGGGCGTGTGTTGGCTCTCAGAGTCTGTAGCTGGGGCCGAAGACATCAGGGTTGTCGGTGCCAAGAGGCCAAGCATGGGTGTCGGCGCCGACTGCTCCACAATCAACTGATCAGCTCCCTCCGGCTCCGAAGGCTCGACTTGAGTCGGAGGAGGAACAACAAGTAGGGTAGATGACTTGATCAGCTCAGAAGCTGCCAGAGTCAAAGCCAATAAAATTTTTGGTAGCGCTGGATTCTGCAATAATCTCCTCACCACTCGATCCACATCTGAATCAGACAGTCTGGAAGCTTGAGAGGAGGCCACGGACAGATCAGATGAACTCAGAACTGGAGACCGTAGGGTTGGAGATACTGGCTCCTACCCACTACCTGAACCGTCGGCTCCACTAACTGTGAAGCAGAGTCAGATATCTCCCTTGATACTTCGGAGCCAAAAGGCTTTTTGGCTCTGAACCAGAGACAGAGGAGGAGGAAGAAAAAGCAGGTTTTGGCTTTTCCTGAGGAGCAGAGTCCAAATCCAATTGAAAGGCGGACTTAATAAGGCCCCTTTCCACTAACTTCCTTTTTCTTTCTGCCAGAACTCTAGTACTAAAACCATGGCACACAACACACTTCCTGAAGATGGACCTCTCCTAGGCAATAAACACAGATGGTGTGACTATCTGTGAGAGATATTTTCTGGTTACATTTAGGGCATTTTTTGAAGCCCAACTTTACGTTTTCAGACATGTTGATCCAAATAAACAAAATCCACTAGAAACACCACAAAGTCAATAAAGAACTGAAACATTTGATTAAGTCCACCGGACAGACACTTTAAGCCTAACTAGGCTGTAAAGAAAAAATAAGCCTACCGGCTAAAATACTGGATCTCAATCCAATTCAAACACTAAACTACTCCAAACTTTGCTATTTCAACAACCTTTTATTTAAACAATCAAAGGCTATTTATAACGAAAATAAAGCCTAACTTTGGCTATATAAAAGAAAGCAATTAAGCCTAACCGGCTAAAAAGCTAAAGCAAAGGAGCAAGAGCCTGAACTTGGCTAAGAAGGGATAGGGAAAAACAATACCTGAGCAGGCACAAAAAACAGCCTAACACCAATAAAGGGAATTACAATAAACTCCCCACAAAAACGGAGTAAAGAAAGTAAATATAAGCGGGAAAAGTCTTCTCAATAAATGACAAAAAGGAAACCAATAAAGAGATCTTTTACTTAACTGACAAGAAAAAATGGCCAGAGCTGTAAGGAACACGAACAATCTAGCAAACTAGATCTGAGGGAAACAGAGGAGCATCATGGGATATGATTTCGGCCTTGAGCTGTTTGGAGACCTCAAGCTTTGCAACTTGGCTGACTTGGAGCTGAGGGATCGGCTCCAAACCCATCAGTAAGAAGGAAGGTGACATTGAACAGCTTCACATGTATAGCTGTTTAAAATCTTACCATAGGGGGTAGATATCCTTTTCTTCACTGTTGCAGTACTCATTACATTTGGGATCCCCTGCCAAGGGTAGCCTGATGTCGGCCCAGTATACCAAAGCCTTTAGGTTGCTTTAAGGTATACCATATGTCACACGTATGCACTTTGCATAGCGTAGGGCATAAAGTTGATGTCCGGACATACCATCTCAGAACTGACAGCCCCAGCAGAAATGGCAGTCCAAGGAAAAGAAAAGGTAATTGGTACATCCAGAAGAGAAGTGGACCAGGGGTGGAGGGAGGGAGTCAATACTGCAACAGTGAAGAGAAGAACATCTACACAACTGTATTATGTCCTTCCCTTTCACTGTTGCAGTATTCATTACATTAGGGAGAGTTCCAAAGCTCAGGAAGAAACTTAGGGGGGGATGAAGAACCAGCAGAGCCCACTAGGAAGCAATGAAGGACGGCCCTAGCAAAACTAGCTGTAGCTCTGGAAATTCCATCCAACTTGTAGTGCTTGGTAAATAGAAATTCCATCCGACTTGTAGTGCTTGGTAAATGTATGCACAGAACTCCAGGTAGCTGCCTCAAGAACAGAGTTAGTATCCAAACCCTTGAAAAAGGCACCAGAAGCCACAGCCCTAGTAGAATGAGCCTTAACAGAATAAGGAAGGCTCTTACCATGAAAGGAATAACAAAAAGAAATAGCTATTGAGATCCAAGAAAAACAGTTTGCTTAAATACAGCTAATCCCAAGGACCCGGGATGAAAGGGAACAAAGAGCTGAGCAGATTTCCTAATAATCTTAGTCTTGTCCAAAAAAAATCTGAGTTGTCTATGCACATCCAACACCTTCTCACTGGCAGATTGTGGAGAAGGGAAAAAAAGTGGGTGAATGAACAGACTGATTACGGGGCAACTCATTCACCACCTTTGACATAAAAGGAGGATTAGTACGCAAGGCCACTCTGTCCTTAGGAAACACCAAAAAAGGAGGACAAGCCATAAGGGCTTGAAGCTCAGACACCTGTCTGACAGAAGTAAGGGCTAACATAAGAACAGTCTTCCAACAGCAAGGTTGCCAGGAAGCTGAAGCTGCAGGCTCTAAAGGAGCCTGAATCAATATTTCCAAAACAAAATTAAGATCCCAGGGAGGAGGAACAGGCTTCCTGGGAGGCCTAATATGAAGGACACCTTTTAGTAACTGTTTAGCCTTAAATCTAGAAGTTAAAGGAGGAGATAAAGGCATATAGTGCAGAGACAGCTGATGAAGAATAAGTTAACCCAGCAGTGAACAATTCACATAGATAAGAGAGAAACAAAGCAATAGCCACAGAAATTGGATCCAGTTTTCGAGAAAGACACCAAACAGAAAACCTCTTCCTTTTGGATAAATAGGATTTTCTACTATTGGGTTCCTGGGCTCCTGTGGGACCCTAAGCACGTCCTCAGGAAAAAGGCTTCTATGTGGAATCAAAATCCTATCACCCACAGTGTCAACTGAAGAGTGGACAGGTGGGGATGGATGAGAGATCCTTTATCCTGTGTAAGTAGGTCCATCCTGTGAGGGAAATTGCGATGATAGCCCTTGACTAAACGCAGAACTGGGAACCAATATTGTCTCAGTCAAAAGGGAGTCACAAACAAGATCTTGGGACCATCCCGCTGAATTTTGAACAGGACTTTTGGAATGAGGGGAAGGGCAGGGGAAGGGTAAAGAGACATACCCTTCAAAGAAAGAGTGTGTGTTCAACTTCCACACCAGTGGACCTGGGACTCTGGCACAAAACAGAGGAAGTTGTCTGCTCAGAGGGAAGGCAAACAGATCTATCTGAGGAGTACCCCACTGATGGACAATGTCAAGAAACACATCCCTGCGAAGCATTCATTTGTAGGATTTAGTTAAGGACCTGCTCATAGTGTCTGCCACAATGTTTTCACCTGCGGGAATTCAAACTGCCTGAAGAGTCACTTGATACCAGACAACAAGATCCCACACCAGGAGTGCCAACTGGCAAAGAAGATAAAATCTTGCCTCCCTCGTTTGTTTACATATCACATCACTGTGCTATTTGTCTGTAAATACCTTGAAAGGTCTAGGGGAGAAAAATAGGATGAAAAGCCTGAAGTGCCAGCAGAAGAGCTCTCATCTCTCTGACATTGGTGTGCTCTTTCTTTTGAGGAGGCAACCACATCCCCTGCACCTTTAGGGAGCCAAAAGCTGCTCCCCATCCCCTTTCTGAAGAGCCTGTGAACAGCCCGAGAGGAAAGAGGATGATGAAAAGGGAGCCATGGATTTAGAGACAACTGCTGGATCCATCAATGAAGTTCCTTCCTAAGACAAGGTAGAAAAGGAACTACAAATTCTAGGGAATGCACATACTGAAGCCAAACTGAATTCAGAAACCACTGAAACTTTCTCGTGGAGTTTGGCCAGAGGGAACATAGGGATGGTGGATGACATGAATCCCAGAGCTCTCAAACTCCATGGCTGCAACAGAGGCCAGATGAAGAAGAGTTTGAAAGAAAGAAATGTGTGTCAAGGCCTTGGGAGAAGGCAGGGATGCTAGCATGGACACCATCTGAATTATGCACCCCAGAAAAACATGGTCCTGAGAAGGAGTCAGAAAATACTTTTTGAAGATTATTGTGAACCCCAGGCTTTGCACAAGGGAAATGGCAAAATGAAGATTTTGCAACAGGATCTCTGGAGAGGATTCCTGAAACAGGTGGTCATCCAAGTAAGGAAATACTTGGGAGCCACTGAATCCTGCAAAAAGCAATCACTGGAGCGAAGCATTTGGTGAATACCCTTGTGGCAGTAGAAAGACCAAAGGGTGAAGCAGAGAACTGAAAATGCCAGGAAGCAACACAGAAATGTAAAAGCTTCCTGAAAAAGGGATGGATCGGGATATGCGGAGAAGCATCCTGGAGATCCAGACACACCATATAAGCCTGAGGAAGTAAGGAAGAGAACAAAAACTGAATGGACAACATTTGAAAGGAGGGCACCTTCAGAAAAGTGTTTAGATGAGAAAGAGGTATAGAATTAGTCTCCAAGTACCCTCTTTTCTGGGTACTAGAAACATCCTGAAGTAAAACCCCTTCACCCTTTGGGACACAGTCGCCTCTTGAATAGTACCCAGAGTTAAAAGGTCCCAGAGCATGTCTGGAAAGGAGGAGAGTTGTTCCTGAAGGGGCTGAGGAATACCCATAAAAGGGGGGAAGGATTTCCAAACCATGAAATACCCTTGGCAAATAATGGACAACAGGAATTCTTAGTAATCTCTAGACAAACAGGAACAGGGACTGAGGCGACGAGAAAGAGGAAAGTGGCTGGGAAGAATAAAATAGTCAGACAGCATCTGGTTTATCTGGAAAAGGAGACTTTTGAGGCACTGAAGTCTGAGTAGCCTTAGCAGGAGGAGCACGCATGCCACCCTTTTTGTGTTAGGAGGAGGGCAAAATTGCTTGTGAACAATGGCTGGCTTATTGGGATAGTTTCTCTGAAATTTAGGTACAGGAGAAATACATGTTTTAGTTCCTGTAAAGCCTTGCCCTTATCCTGAAGGGACTTAAACATATCAACAGCAGCTTCATCAAACAAGTGCTTATTATCAAGAGGGGCATTCATCAACAGTCTTAATACCATCAAGCAAAGGTTTGAAGTCAAAGCCAAGAATACCTCATCACTGCCCCAAAAGCAGCAGCCCTAGAGGAAGCATCTGCTGCATCATAACACTTGATGGAAGACAGGCCACCTGGGAGGAAGTTTCCAACAGGGAAACAGCAGAAGTTTTACTCTCAAAGTAGGGAAGATCATAAATAACCTGACAAGCCTGGGATAGGAGAACCAGCAAGCATCTGGACAAATGGGTCTGATAATTAACAACCATAAAAGCCAAGGCAGCAGAGGTGTAAGCCTTCCTGACAAGCCTTTCCATGGTCTTGCTACCTTTATCATATAGCAGTAACTTGGGAGAAGGAAGCAACTGACAGGGCTTGTCAGAGGCTACAGACACCACCAAGCATCAGCAGAAGGACACTTGTACAAAATTATGCAGTCCTCAGCCCCCTATAAAATATATCAGGTTTCTTGAGAACAGGGGGCTGAGAGTCTGGAGTCTTAGAAGCATTAGAAAATGCATGCAACAAGGCAGCCAAAACAGGAAGAACAGCAGAAGGTTTAGGAGAATCCATCTACAGCAGCTTGCAGTATTTTTTATGTACTTCAGAAACCTCAGCACAATCTCATTTAAAGAATTCCATCATCCTGGAGATAGTGTTCCCAAAAGAAATCTTTTCAAAGGGAGTAGCAGGACTGGTAAACTCCTCTTCTTTTGATCCATACTCCAAAGGAGAAGGAATCTGAGAAGAGTAAGCAAGGGATTCCTCATCCGAATCAAACTCCTACTCAGAGGAATCCTGTTCCCTGCCTCTTTGTAGGCGAGTAAAGGACCGGGGGGGGGGGGGGTTTGGAACAAAATCTCCCTGAGGAGGTTTCAATGCCATCAAAGCACTAAACAAACCTTGAGTGAAGACTTGCCATTCATTCTGTGGATCCTTAGGAGCAGGAGAAATATGTTTAGTCTTTTGCTTTTTCTTCAATGGGATGTCCACCTTATAAAATCTGGAAGGCTCTGACCCTGGATGGCATTCAATGATGGTAGTAGGGACTTCTTCACTGAGTAATATCTGAGGAACGCCCCTAGGCTCCTCAGAAATAATCAGCAAGTGGTTCCCCCTGAGTGTCCAAAACAGATGTCTGCAAAGCCTCTTCAGACCAGCTTAAAGTCGGATCCGCTCCAACCTGGATACTGCAGAGGAATCCAAAAACAAAACGCCAAGCGAACTTCCTGGCATTCCCTTGCCTCAGGATAGACGTCCAGTGGAACCTGAGCAGCAGAAGATTCTGGCCTAGGCTTCTTGGCAGTCTTCTTCACTGATGGCTATCCCTCAGAGCCAGCAGTAACCTCCACTGTATCGTTTGCAAGAAGCTTAACACACTGATTTTAAAGATAAAGCACCAAAGAAGATAGTCTACTGCAAAGGGTTTTAGGTACAAAAGCCCGACAAATGGAACAGGATGTATAGTCGGGAGATGCACCTAAGCAAAAAAGACACTGGTTGTGGTGGTCTTTATGGGGAATCTGTCTTCTACATGGGCATTTAACCTTCCTGGATGGCATGAAACCACATAAGCAACATTAAAAAAGGATAAATAAAAAAAAAGAACCCCAATGGTGCACTTACCTGTAATGGCTTGGTGAACCAACATTGGAACTGGTGTTCAGGCCAACGATCAAGCGATGGCATTTGGACTGGCGGCAAAGTTGTTCTGAGGATGGTACATTTGGATGTCACCTTTATGCCCTACGCTACACAAGGTGCACAAGTGTGACATATGGCACTCCTTAAAGCAACCTAAAGGCTTTGATATACTGGCAGGATGTCAGGCCAGCCTTGGCAGGGGATCCCAAATGTAATAAATACTGCAACAGTGAAATGGAAGGTCATCATAAGCTGGAAGAGCAGACCTGTACTTTGGGTGCACAGCACTGGCAGTAAGAGAAATAAAATTCATGAATGCTGGTGGACTGAGATTCAGGACTTACTGCAACAAAATGGAAAAGCTGAGTAAAGCTTTTTGCAAATAAACATATTTGTGTCACTTAAGACAGTTTTCTTTCTGCTGAATAATGTTTGCTTATGTTCAATTCCCAGTACATATCAGGGGACTCTGCAAAATAATGGAGTGGGACTTAAGCTATATGTCCTGTAAAATACAATATCAGTGGACAGCAGTGGGCAGAAAAAAAGACTGTACTACAAAATATGAGCATTTGAAGTTACCTGAAAAGTGTTCTGCCTGAAATGTTCTCTCCACACTAACCTTTTCTGAAGTTTAATTACTAATTGCATATTAAAGGAAAACTCCACCTCAGAACTTAAAAAAAAACATGTTTTTTTTCATCGTACATGTGTTTTCTGAGCTATTTTAATGCCTCAAAATCACTCCAAGTGATTATTTTACAATTTTGTTGTTTTTCCCAGAAAATGGATGGTGGGGCCTACCTTCATAAAGTGATCTTGTTTTCTAGCTTTCATTCCTTCTTCCCAGAATACATTTCACATTCTCTTTATATTAGTCATGTTAGACATAAGGTAGTGGTGGTGTTTTCCCATGCCATTAAGATAGAATGGGCAGGACTGTGAAGCACTGTCATTTAACACACCTTCTGTAACAGAGCTACTTCTATGTACGTTTCCCTGACTGAGCCTCATTTGTGTGTCTGTCAGAGCTTGGCCTATATAAACAGCTGTTAGCTACTTCTAGCAAAAGAAAGTAAGTAAATAGGCTTTTGTAAAAGGATTCTTTTGAAGTTCTAAAAGAACTGACATGATAAGGTGTGAAAACTTTCACTGCAGTAAATGACCTTGCTGTACATTTAAAAGTGACAAGTAGTAGGAATCCAAACTATGTCTGTCTGCTACTTCCCAATGCTTTCAGTGGGAAGTTTTTTTTTTCTCTCATGAATGATGCAGAATTAAAATGTGCTTCACTAGTTCCTTAACTGCTGTCATGTTTACCCCTCCTTTTTTTCTATTTCATATTTATTTATACTTTGGGTAACTAGGAAAGTGAACTGCTCACAGGAACCCTTTTCATCTATGACTCAGGCTATATTTGCAAGGATAATAACGAGTAATAAACACTTATCAATACAAAGAAAAAAAATACTGACAAAGACTGCATGTGTGACAGAGCCAATGTGTCACAGTGAACAAGTTAAACATTAAGCAACATTTATTAGAATGCATAAGAGTGCTTCTCAAACAATCTGGAAATATACAGCTGATAAGTATATGTTTAGCATTTTAACTGTTCAGAGTTCTGCACTGTCTTAATTTTTGCTTGACTGAATTATTTATATATTTGCTGCCATTGTTTTTTGACCTTCATTGTCTTAATTTTTTGTTTGACTGAATTATTTATATATTTGCTGGCACTGTTTTTGATTTGTGCTGAAACGGGTCCCCCCCACCCTATTCTTGTTTTGTTCTTAAAGTTGGTGGCTTTTGCCTTGCCCTCTCCTACTGTAAATTTGGTCTGGGACACTCCTCTCAGTCCCATCTCTTCAGCTCGTTCTACATAATACAGAGATCATTTGGGAAGGCCAAACCCCTTAGTCCCTTTACCTTGAATTATCTTCTGTTCCTGCTCTCTCCCTTTTTACTAAAAAAAAAAATCAAAAACATCTTGCTTTGCTTTTTCCTGTTACTTGCTGCCTGTTCTCTAAAGTGTTCAACTGCATCTTTTCTGTTGCATTTATTACTGCTTGTTTATAGCCTGTCTAAATTGTTAAGTGTTATTCTTAAGTGTTAGTCTAAGCACTTTGGCTTTAGGCCCACCCCTTAGCTCTCCCTGGCCTTTCTCCCTCAGATTCTGAAAAATATGTATGGACAATTTTCTACAGTTTCTCCTGCCAGTCTGGTTGATATGGGCATCCTGAGACAGTGCAGTAACTGCCTAATGTACACGGACAACCATCTACTACTACTACCACCTAGAAACACAATCTGTGAGAAATGCAATTACATTAGGAACCTAGAGTCCAAGCTCTCTTCCCCTCAAGCCAGTATATCTGGCACTAAAAAGGTTGTCAACACAATCACTACACCTCACCCACCACACACACCTACACAACACACACCTAAATATGCAGAGGTCCTCCACATAAACATACCCAAACAAATTAGACCTGAGAGGCAAAAACACACGTGATCTCCACAGCCCTCCACACCACATACCATGCATGAATAACACACTTGTGCCTCACAACCACTAAAGATTCACCATAAACCCAACATATTAGTCATAGGAGACTCCATTGTGAGACACACATGTGCCTCTCACCAGGTTGGATATGGAGAAAGTCATGGTTAGTTGTCTATCAGGTGCCAGAACCTGCCATATCACACACGCGCTCAAGTCTCTCAACAACAGATACTGTTATGACTCATTCATATTCCATGTTGGGGTGAAAGACTTGAGATTTACGTCTCTGGACTATATGAAAAGAGACATGATTGAGCTGAATGTGTGTCCCAGACAGGTATGTCCCTAGCCTTAAGCAGTATTCTGCCATCACCCAGAATTATGCCCAAATACAAACAGAAAATGACTGACTAACAATTGGCTTAGTTTTTGGTGTCATTCCAATGGGATCCAGTATCTGACAGCCTGGGAAGATATGATCAACAGACCATGATGCTTTACCAGAGATGGCATGCATCTGTCTCACCTGGGCTTCAGGCTTCTGGCAAAGGCTCTTGCCTCTGCTATAGTGCCTTTTTTAGGAAAAATGATGAGGTTAAAACTACCAACATAAAAAATTCAACAAATTAAAGGTCATGTTGCTAAATGCTAGGAGTCTAAACATGAAACTGCACTCTTTGCAAGCATTCCTAACCCTGGAAAATGCTGACATCTGTGCAGTCACAGAAACCTGGTTCAAAGCTGCGGAGAGCACCCCAGCCTTACCTGGTTACTCATCCTATCATACATTCAGACCCCAAACTGTGGGCAGTAAAGCCAAAAGGAGGTGGAGTTTCAATATACATTAAAGACATATTCACCTCCAGGCTGGTCAAACAGTATGACGCACAGAAGACATTCCAGGTGCAATTAGCCACTGACAAGACCCCTATTCAAATCATAGCTAGCTACCGGCCCCCAAATCTGACTCAAAATGCCCAATCTGCCTATTTGGACCTGTTCAAATCTATCAAGATTCAACCCTTTACAGAGATCCTGGGTGACTAACTTCCCAAACACAGACTGGAAGAACTACTCATGCCAGAACACAAATGCCCTGAGATTCCTTGATTTTGTCAATGCAAAGGTCTTGGAACAGCTAGACGATACCCCCCACAAGGGGTGATAATAACCTGGACTTAGTATTAACCAACATGAGTAACCACTGCAGCATCCCTATAGTATCATCCTCCCTGGTAAGATCAGACCACAAAGCGGTCACTTTCGAGGTCACCATCTCCCCAAACCTCCTGCAGCTAGGATCAGACATAAAAACTTCTCCAAAGCTGATTACAGTCTCCTGAGGGATGGTATAAACAACTTCACATCCCCCCCCCTTGTAGGAACTGGCACTAATGTCCAAAACTACACCAAAGCAGTATACCAGCATTTATATAGATGCATGGACTCAGGAATAACAGACAGGACTAAATCATGCTCTGCAAAGAAGTGTAAGCCTGTTTGGAGGACATCTGCAATAAATAAACTCTATCACAAAAGGAAAAATAATGCTGCCCAAGACAAAGAAGGAGCAGGTGCCCAATTGGAAGCAATGTCTCCTTAGCCTGAACAAGCAAATAAGAGCACTAATGAAATCCTCCAAAGCAAACTTCAAGTCCAAATTGGCCACATCTAGTAGAGACAATCATAAGGCCTTTTTCACATATGTCTGGAACCTCAAAGGAAGCGCCCAGATGTGTTCAGAACTGGTGGTCAAGGACACCACATATACAAATGCCGTAGATATAGCAAACTTGCTGGCTGACAGATCCAGCGAAAACTTTACCAGTCTGCCCCCCCATCAGTAAATCAAGACAATCCCAGTACCTACCCCCTTTCCCCTTATATCTAAGGAACAAGTCATCACTGCTCTCTCAAAGGCAAAAAATACAGCCTCCATGGGACAAGATAACATCCCAGGCTGCATCCTACATGAACTCAGGCAGGAACTTGCAGCACCATTAGGCACCCTTATTCAACCAAAGCCTCAGTACAGGCTTCATCCCAGCTGAGTGGAGGACACCCACTGTCATCCCTTTACACAAAGGTGGAGCGTCCACCGATCCAGGAAATTATAAACCCATCAGTCTAACTAACCTGATCTGCAAGGCCATGGAATGGATTAACATGGACCTCATTTAACAAGAACATTGGCAACCTCCAAACACTTGATTCCACACAGTTTGGCTTCGTCAAGGGGAGGTCATATCTGCTAAATTTGGTTGACTTATTTGAGACCGTCACCAAAGCCATGAACGAGGGGAAGTCTGTGCACACTGCCTACCTTGACCTGGCCAAAGCCTTTGACACTATTCCCCACTCGGACATAACAGACAAACTCTCTCAACTAGGCATCAATCCATATGTTACCAGATGGGTAGCAAACTGGCAAACTGACAGAACCCATGTAGTCAAAACAGGGGAAGCCACCTCAAGCAGTAGACCCTTAAGTGGCGTACCCCAGGGTTCAGTCTTGGGGGCCTGTTATTTGGGATATACTTTTCTGAGGTGCAGGCCAAAACCAGTGGGCTATGGCTGACCAAGTTAGCAGATGACTGCAAGCTGGGTGCTGTCATCAATTCCACTAGTGATGTGGACATCCTCCAACAGGGTCTCACTCAGAAAAAATGACTGGTGCCAAAAACACGGCCTCAAGATGAATATCAAAATAATGCATGATCATCCCCTTTGGGGAGAGTGACGTCCCTACAAATTATTACATTAATAACGTCCTAAGCACTCAGTCATGAGGGATTTGGGCACCAAGGTTGATAGCAACCTGACTTTTGACCACCATGTTGCTTCTGTGGTACGGAAAGCCTTCTACATGGCCCATGTCATAAGTAAGGGTATCTCATCCAGGAACAAGGAGGTCATAACATCCCTGTATTCTTCCCTTATAAGTCCCATTATTGAGTACAATGCACCTTTCAGCATGTACCTCACAAAGCACATGCAGCAGCTGGAGTGACCACAGAGGTTCCTCACCAGCAGAATCCAGAGCCTCAAACATCTACCATACAAAGATAGGCTAAAAGCCCTATCCCACTACTCAGTTTCATACAGACTCCTCAGAGGTGACCTCTGTCTGGCATACAAGGCGATCGTAGACCCCACCTTGATGGGACTGCTGCATATCTGCAAGTCAAGCTCCACTCAAGTAACCCGCACACGTGGCTTAACCTGGTCTGTGACATCAACAGAACTTGTTTGCGGGACAGATTTTTTTCCTAGAGACTCCCTCTGTTTTGTCACCATAAACAAGTGAGCAAAAGATTAAGTTGGTAAGTCATGCTGAAGAATGAAGTTTGTTTGGAAACTAGAGATATATTATCAAAAAGCAAGAAGTTGCGGCCGATGCAATGGTGACCTTTACAGGTGATATGAATGTACAACAAGTGAGCAACCAGCAACAACAGGAGATAAGTAAGTCACTCTCCCAGGGTCTTACAGCTTTGCAAGAAAAGACTGAGGCCTTGACTGGGAATATGAAACTACAAAAGCAGTCAGAAGCAAACTTAAGTAAACTCGGGTGTATGCAGAGTGCTTCAAACGCACTTAACGTTGAATATGGTTCAGTCATACAGTCTAAACTAAGACTCATCATCTGTGTCTGATACAAGTCCTTCTCAGACGGCTCTACAGGCATAAATATAGAAACATAGAAGGAGTAAAAAAAAAAAAAAAAAAAAAAAAAGAATTTTATATGCCCTTCCGAAACAAGCAAAGAAAAGTCTTTTTGTAAAAGTAAAAGCCAGCGATATGTTGACCGAGATCTAACTTGTGAAAAAAAAAACTGTACAAGTAAAACTCTGATGTCATGGAAGCAGTGTTTCTATAAAAGGAAATGGGATGTATTACCAAATATGCAACAGCTCTAGACACAGCATCAGACTTAATACTTGAATACGAGAATTAAAATGTAAAAATGAGTTTTAAGTTAGGTTCCAGTGGCCTAATGGATAAGGCATTGGCCTACTAAGCCAGGGATTGTGGGCTTGAGTCCTATGTGGGGTGACATAATTTTGATACAAGTAGATCTTTTTAAAAGAATACAAGGCATACGTAAAATGTCCTATGCAGACTGCCTTAAGGACCTATCCTTGTATTCCGTCTCCTACAGGCTGTTTAGGGGAGATTTATGCTTGGCATACAGGGCACTGTCAGACCCCACTGTTATGGACCTCTTGCATATCCACAAAACAAACCGCACCAGAATTAACCATTCTAAAGACTTAAACCTTGCCTGTGATATAAATAGGACCAGTTGGAGATAGGTATGTATCCACCAGACTACCCCATCTATGGAACAGGCTCCCCATCGACACAAAGCAGAGTTTCTTCCTAATCCAATTCAAGTGTAACTTGGACAATGAGATGGGGAACAGGAAATTTGTCACTGGTTTGGCAACTACATCTCTAATGGACACAGGCAACCTGTAAATAGT
The DNA here is from genome assembly GCF_019279795.1 of Protopterus annectens. Lineage (NCBI taxonomy): Eukaryota > Metazoa > Chordata > Ceratodontiformes > Protopteridae > Protopterus > Protopterus annectens. Next base: position 419,057,171 of record NC_056726.1, on the reverse strand, counting down.
TTATCTCCCAGGCCCCTGCTTGTAAATGTTTCACCCCCCAAGCCCCTGCTTACACTTATCACGGGTACCAGAACTTGTCAGAGATTTGGAATGCATGGATAGGCTTAAAAAAGACCTTGTGGTCATTAGGTTCATAGGTGTTTACAGGACTAAGATAGAAAGGAAGGAACCACACAGAAAACAAACGTAAATTAACGCCAGACAGTCACAAATGATGTCTCCAGATCCCCAATAAAACTCCACACTGGCACAGCTATAGGGTTAAGATCTCAGCTGAGCGGTCAAGCCAAAACTTCCAGCACCCTCTCTGTCTAATCAGTGCTTCGTTTCCCTGCCCAAGCAGCTGAGAGACACACTTTGATATTTGATTCATACACACACACACACACACACACACACACACACACACACACACACACACACACACACACACACTCTCTCTTGGGAAAGGCTGGCACAGGTTTACCAGCTATGCCCCCTTCTGCCCAGACTAAAAGGTAGTTATCACTGTCACCAACCAGCTTTTATCAGTTACTATAAGGCCCTTCCCAAAGGATGACCAGTCCTACTGTGTGATGTTACTATTATCCAAATGGTGTGACCAAGACCAAGGCTATTGGAGTGGCCTATACAGTGTCACCAAATACATATGCAAGTACTCCAAGATCTTACATATCTCTAAACAAACCAGCCACAATTAAAAGGTTTAAACACATTTAATAATAAATAATAAAAAAACAAGACAATATTCAATAACTCATCACAGTGACTACACAGTTCGGAATCAAAGGAACTATTTTAAAACATTTCAGGACAGTCAAATACAGAAAGCATCTAAACTAATCTTTGCTATATTCCTAACTATCTCTAAAAGAAATACTATACCTAAATAATTTACTTACAGAGCAAGGCAAAAGCAGATGAGAAGTGCTGAATGGATGTTTTCAGATCAAAGGCAAGATACAAAATGGACAGTCTCAGATTGTTCCCAAATTAATATCAAAACATTACTGCTGGGTCAGCTTTGGATGACATCAGTTTTTGTCACCTGCCTCCAGTACCCAGGCTAAACAGATGCTTAGAATTTACCACCTCTGTGTCCAAAATATCTCTCAGATGTGCAGCTGCTAGGAAATCACAGGACAATAAAAATACCTTACATTTTAAACCTAGTAATTACTTCTATATCAAGACAATAGAAAGAAACATCTAGCTGTAGACATTGTCTCCTTTAGTGAAACTGAGAGATAAACACAACTATAAAACAATTCATTTATTTTATTAGAGTTTGCAAGTTAACTCTGTTCTTTTCCAGTAGGGTACACTGTGGTTACATTCTTGAAGCTCAGTACAGAACACACTGCTCAACACACACTTCTGCACCAGTAGTTTAATATACACATAACATATAGTTCTCTTACATTTGTAAGACAAGCCTACAGATCATATTAATATTCGCAAATGACATATTTACAAAATTCCAGATAGCTGGGCTGGCAGCCTCACACCGCCTACTGGGATAAACCCAAAACAAGGTATTTCAATTCTGTTGAAGCGGCAGGTTCAAAAGAAGGTAAGGTTAGTTTCTCTAACATATAATTCAGGTCCCAGGGTGGAGTAGGAGGTTGTCTGGGAGGCCTGATATTAGAAGCCCCTCTGAGGAATTGCTTAATCAAAGGATGAGAGAAGAGGGGTGGGTCTGAATCATAATGGGCAGAGATGGCCAAGGCATGAATTTTAATAAAGGAGAAGGAGAGGCCACAATTGAGCAACTCTGCTAAGTAATCCAGGATGAGACAGATGGAAGGTTGGGAGGTACTGCCCTCTTTTGATTGTTTCCAGGAGAAAAATCTTTTCCATTTTCCTGCATAAGATTTTCATGTGCTGGGCCTTCTGGCCTCTGTGATGATGTCCAGGACATGTTTGCTTAGCAGTGACTTCTTGTTAGTTTTTAGTGTACAAGCCATGCTGAAAGTTTGAGATTTTGTAGGTCTGGGTGCAGTACTTTCCCCCCTCTCCAGGGTCAAAAGGGAAGCAGCTTCGGGGGATGTAAGGTCAGACTGCATATTAAGGGGTACCAATGCTGTCTGGGCCAATCGGGAGCGATGAGGATGGCCGTTGGTCTAATCTCTTATTTTGATCAGAACCTTGGGAATAAGGGACAAAGGACAGTATATGTTCACAAAGAGGGAGCTCCAGGGGAAGGTCAAGGCATCCACCTTCCATGCTAGGAGGTGATATGCCCTGGTACAAACCTTGTGCAGGTGGTGGTTGAGGTGCGAGGCAAGGAGGTCCACCTCTGGGGTCTCCCACTACTGGGTGATTTGCAGAAAGATTTCTCTGTGGAGATGCCATTTGTGGGGGTCCAGTAAGTTTCTGTTTAGGTGGTCTGCCAGTGTGTTGTTGATCCCTAGTAAGTATTGGGCAATTAGTTGTATCCCCATGGAGGTGGCTATAAGCCACAAACTCATGGCTGACCTGCACAGGGGGTAAGATTGGGTGTCCCCTGCTTGTTGATGTACCATGTGGTGTTGTCTGTTTTTATAAGGAGGACCCTTGGCGTGAGATGGGGTTGGAAGGAAGTCAGAGCGATTTGCACTGCCATCATTAATTTTCTGGTTGATGTGCAAGTGAAGTTGCTGGGCATTCCAGAGGCCTTGGGTACACATGCCTGCTAGGTGAGCACCCCAAGCTATGTCTGAGGTGTCGGTGGTGATTGTCTGGCCGAAAGGGCGGAGGATGAAGGGAAGACCCTTGTTTATGGCACAGGCCTCTGCTCACTGGAGAAATTCGTTCCTTATGCAAGGGATCAGTGAGACAGTGGTCTCGGGACAGAGTGCTGACACCAAAGGTTCTTACCACTGAAGCTTTCTCATGTGAAGCCTGGTGAGAGGGATGAGAAGGATGCAAGATGACATGTATCCAATGGCTTGCAGGAACTTCCTCATAGTAAGGGGACTTCTGGAAGCCAGCTGGGTGAAGTAGAGAGGCAGGAAGCTCTGCTTCCTGGTGGGGTTTTGCTTTGATTTTTTTCACGTTGATGGTGAACCTTAGGGAAGTTAGGAGTTTTTTTGACAAAGAGAAGATCCTGGAGCAACCTTTCTTTGCTGTCCGTCTGAATGAGGCAGTCATCCAGGTAAGGGTAAATCTGTATATTTCTCCGTCTGCAGAATGCTACAGCCAGGGCCAAGCATTTGGTGAATACTCTGGGAGCAGTACATAAGCCAAAGGACAGTGCAGAGAACTGAAAGTGCTGATTGCCTGCTCTGAAGTGCAGGAATGTTCTGCACGATTCCCTGATGGGGATGTGGCGGTAGGCATCTTTTAGGTCTAGTGTCACCAGCCAGGCATTTTTTGAGAGCACAGGCATGAGCTGCTGCAAGGTTAGCATTTTGAATCTGGGGACCACCAAGGAAAGGAGGTGTTCAGTGTGGATAGATCCAGGATGGGGCGCCAAGTGCCTTCTTTTCTGGGAAAAGGGAATAGTCTGGAGTAGAAACCTTTTCCTGTTTGATCTGGAGGGACAGGTTCTGTCCCCTGGGATATTAGTGTTTTTACCTGTTTTAATGCCTCTGCCCACTGGTTTGGGGGGAGGACTGGGTATCCTCTTGGAATTGGGAGTTCACTGAAGGAGAATCTGTATCCCTGAGAAATGTTTTTAATACCCATTGGACCTTGGTTATAGAGACCCAATTGTCCTTGAAGAGGGGGAGCCTTCCTCTTAGTTTTATATGAGTGAAAGGAGGGCAGAGGGGGGTGGGAGAGTCATTGTGAGTGCTTACCATAGAAGCCTGGCTTACAACTCCCTGCCTTAGAGGCAGAAGTGGTCCATTGTTTGCTTCTTTGCTGGCCCTGGGATAGGGGCCTGGATGTCCTGTCCCTGCGGGCCCTACTTTGGCTCTGTCCGCTGGGTGCAAGGAAGGCCCAGTGCTTAGAGGGTAAGTTCCTGCTGAATCTGGGTGGTTGAACTTGAAATAAATATTTTACCATTTTGCTTTGTCTTCCATCTTTTTAAGCACCTCTTCTGCTTTTTCCCCAAACAGGCGTTGCTTATCTAGTGGTGCATCAATAAGTTTAGAGCTGACATGATCAGAGAGAGATTGTTCCTTCAGCCATCCATGTCTTCTAATAACAGATCCTGTCACTGCTGCCCTGCTAGAGGCTTCTAGGGCATCATATCCACATTGTAATGAGTGATTGGCCACTTGACAAGCAGAGTGTAGTAATTCTGCCAGCTCTTTTGAGTTGGCACCGTCAGGTGAGGTAACAATCCTGTTTTAATTGTTCCAAAGTGTGTTGTTGATATTTTAACATATGGAACGGACAATTGAATGCTCTGATAGCTAAGGTTGCAGAGGTGTATACTTTCTTACCCCATCTGTCCAGAGCTTTGGAGTCTTTGTCAGAAGGAAGAGGATTCTTAGCAGAACTAGTCTTAGCTCCTTTGGGTCCCTGTGTAATGACCTCAGGGTCTGCAGCAGGGTTATTGTACAGGTATTTGAGAGAGTCCTGTACTCTGTAGTACCTGTCAGGTTTAGCTGGAGCAGGAGGCAGGGCATCAGGGGCTAAACTGGATTCAAGCAAACATCATCCACCACTTCTTGAATAGGTGGGATGGTCAGGGGTCTGTGCTGGAGCAGGTCCAGAAACTCTCTAAGTCGTTTCTTTGACTGTGGGTAGTCCTGAGATTCCCATTGAAAATGTTCTCTGAGGGAGTGAAGGGTTTTTCCCAGAAAAAGAGGTCCTCTGGAGGGGAGGCAGAAGGGATGGATTCCTCTGCATCTGAATCCTCAAACAGTTAAGGGCTATTGTTTCACTTCAAAGGCAGAATAATCAGATTCCTCTGACTCTTGGTCTGTCATAATTTTTGAAGAAGGAAGCCTTTTCCTTTTTGGAGTGGGGGCTTGAGTACCTCGGATAAGGGAGATGAGATCCTCCACCATTTTAAGCATTTGAACTTGGGGTTGGGGAGTAGTAGCAAGATGGTGTCTAGAAGCAGATTTCCTAGGAGTGGCCTGGCTTCAAGGCCAAAGAGAATCCGTTTGTCTCTGAGAAACGGCAATCGAAAGAGAAGATGTCTTTTTTTTAATCTAGAATTGGCAATGCGAACGGCCTCCTAGGAAGCTGGTGCTTGCATCGTGGCTCCGGTTCCAACCGAGGCAGAGAGAGCCAAAGGCTCGGAATACGAAGTGGATTTCTGCGACATAGAGGACTCCGAAAGGGTCTCGGCAGATGCCTGCGCAGAAAGCAAGTCGGGCATCAGGGGCTGCAAAAGCGCCTCATTGAATTCCACAGAACTGACAACTTGCTTAGTGGTAGCTTCATCGAAAGGCTTAGCCTTCTGTGGCCTGTCTTTATCTTTATATTTTTTTGGAATGTTGGTGGATTGTTGGATGTTTGACACCATATCGGAATTCGAAGACAGAATACGAAAATAACTGTATATAAAAAGAGCTTTGCGGCAACTGGTTCTTGCATTAAAGAGGGCACAGAACAAGTAAAGTACAGTTTTGTATCTACCATAAATGTAGATGTTCGAAGATCCACATTGCTGCAGTCCTTACTTATGGGTAGTCCGCTGTCCTCGGTCGGCCCGAATACCAAAGTATTAGGCTGACGTCGGTCAAGGGCGGCTAGATCTGACATCAGAGCGTCAGGGTATAAGGGCGCATGACCGACGTCATATCCTCAGTCTTTTCTTGCCCCAGATGTCAGAAGGCCAAACCAGAAAGGCCACAGCCAAAAACAGAATACCTCCCAAAAACATGCCCAACAACCACCATCACCTAAAGCATAGCACCAAGTTAAACTACAGTGGGGAAGGAGGGAGGGTAAATTGGACTGCAGCAATGTGGATCTTCGAACATCTACATTTATGGTAGGTACAAAACTGTACTATGTTCTTCATCTCACATTGCTGCAGTCCTTACTTATGGGTAGAATCCCAAAGCAACGGGAAAGGGAGGATGGTAAAAATCATAAAGCATTAGGGGCCGCTAAAATGCCCTGTAAAATAGCAGTGGCAAATCCAGCCCTGGACTTAGAATAAAGAGGAAGGTGGTAATGTTTAGAAAAGGTATGCACTGAACTCCAAGTAGCTGCCTCCAAAATGTCTTTTGTAGCTACCCCCCTTAGAAAGGCCGTAGAAGTAGCAGTAGCCCTAGTGGAATGAGGCCTGATTCCGGCAGGAATCTCCTTACCATGATGGGAATAACAGAAAGAAATACAAAACCCAATCCATTTAGAAATAGTTTGTTTTGAAACAGGTTTACCCTGTGAACCCAAAGCAAAAGAAACAAACAATTGCTGAGACTGTCTGAACACCTTGGTTCTGCTCAAATAATAACGCAACTGCCTGTGAATATCCAAAGTATGCAAAATTTTCTCCCCTTTATTTTGGGGGTTTGCATAAAAGTAGGCAAATGAATAGTTTGATTTAAGGCCACACTAGAAACCACTTTAGGCATAAAGGAAGGATTAGTACGGAAAGATACCCTATCCTTATGAAAAATCAGGAAAGGCTCCACTGCCATGAGGGCCTGTAATTCAGAAACCCTTCTTGCAGAGGTAATGGCCAACAAAAAAGCAGTTTTCCATGACAAATACTGTAACTCGGCAGTAGCTGCAGGCTCAAAAGGTTGTAGAGTAAGTTTTTCCAACACAAAATTGAGATCCCAAGCAGGAGTAGGAGCTCTACGTGGGGGTCTTATATTCTTTGCCCCTCTAAGAAATTGCTTAAACCAAGGATGAGAGAATAAAGGAGGGTCACAATCATAGTGAGCAGAAATGGCTGCAGCATGGACCTTTATTAAGGAGAAAGACAAACCCTTGTCCAATAATTCAGTAAGATATTGAAGAGCAACACTTAAATCAGGTTTGGAGACATCAAAGTCCTTTCCTTTGCTCCAAATAAAAATCTCCTCCATTTATCAGCGTAAACTTTCCTGGTACTAGGCCTCCTGGCCTCCAAAATAACATTCAAAACTTGTTGTGGAAGCTGAGACCCTCCAGAGTCTAAAACAGAATATGCCAGGCTGTTAGATGCAGAGACTGAATCTTGACATTGAGGAAGTGACTGTCCTCTTGTGACAAAAGGTGCGGAATCACAGGCAGAGGCCATGGAGGTTCTCGTACTAAACTCCTCAGTAGTGGGTACCAGTGTTGTCGAGGCCAATCCGGTGCTATCAAAATCATGGTTGGCTTGTCTTGCCTGGCCTTCAAAAGTACCTTGGGAAGAAGAGGCAGAGGTGGAAAGGCATATACATGCAGATTGTTCCAACTGAATGATAGAGCGTCCACCTTCCAAGCTGTGTGATGAAACATTTTTGTGCAAAACTTTGGCAACTGGTAATTTAGTGGAGAAGCGAACAGATCTAAGTCTGGAGTTCCCCATAACACTGTCAACTGTTGAAATACATGAGGATCCAATTTCCACTTGTGAGGATCCACTATTTGTCTGCTCAAGACATATGCTAAGGAGTTCTGTGCTCCTGGTAGAAACCTTGTCTGAAGATTGAGGTGTAGATTGAGAGCAGTTTCCCACAGAATCATCGCTTGCCTGCAAAGAGGGTAAGAATGGGTTCCCCCCTGCTTGTTGATGTACCACATGACAGTAGTGTTGTCTGTTTGAATTGCCTTTGATGTCTGAAGAAGCGTTGTTTTAAACGTGAAAGCGCTTACCTTACTGCAGTTTTTATACTTTTGTCTTTCTAGCCATATTAAATGTTGGATTTTATGGATTTGTGGTGTCCTCATTGAACAAGCAGCTCGTGGTGCACTCCTCTGTTATTTTCATTTTCTTCAACACCTGCCCTGGGTGAAGTAAATCTTTGAAAGCCATCAATGCAAACTGGACTGCTAACATTTCCTTCAAGTTGATATGCAAATGTTGGAGTTTGACAGGCCACGTGTTTTGCACCCATTTTCCATTGAGGTGTGCTCCCCAAGCCTTGTCCGAGGCATCTGTCGTTAGAATCTGACTCGCCTCTGGTCGGGTCACAGAGAGTCCCTTGTTTAGGTGACATTCCTGAGCCCACCACAAAAACTCCTTCGGAATGCAAGGTATTATCTGAATGACAGTGTCTAGATCTTGGCAGTGCTGTGTCCATACATTTTTGAGATACCATTGAAGCTTCCTCATATGCAATTTGGCATTGGGAAGCACCAGAATACAAGATGCCATGAACCCCAAGGCTTGAAGGACTGTCCTTGCAGTCAGCCTGGACCGTAGAGACATTTGATGGAAATAAAGAGAAAGGCTTCTTTGTTTGTCCGGGGTCAAAAAGGCCATCTGGGAAGCTGTATTCAGTCTTACACCAAGAAAGCACATGTCCTGAGAGGGTACTAGACTGGACTTTGTTTCGTTCACAGAATACCCTAGGCATCTTAACACTGCCATCACATACTGTAGATGATGAAGAAGTTCGTCCTTTTCTTGTGCAATAATCAGGCAGTCGTCCAAATAAGGATAAATCTGTATTCCTCTTAGTCTGAAAAATGCTATCACTGGAGCCAGAACCTTTGTGAACACTCTGGGCGCAGTAGATAAGCCAAAGGGCAATGCAGAGAACTGATAATGTAAATTTCCAGCCCGAAAACGCAGGTACCTCCTGCAACTGGGCCTGATAGGAATATGAAGGTAAGCCTCTTTGAGATCCAGAGTAACCATCCAGTGATCTTTTCCCAACAGAGGTAAAAGTTGTTGTAAAGTCAGCATCTTGAAGTTTGGAATGTCCAGGTAAGTGTTGAGGAGAGATAAATCCAAAATTGGTCTCCACGTGTTCCCTTTCTTTGGAACTAGAAACAGGCGAGAATAAAATCCTAGGCCCATTTCTGACAGAGGAACTGGCTATATAGCTCCTATTTGAAGAAGTAAAGAAATTTGTCTGTGAGCCTCTATCCTTTGCCGAGGAGGGACGTCTGGCATGCCTTTGAAAGGAGACATGGTATGGAAATAGAACTTGTAACCTCGGTTTATAATGTCCAATACCCATTTGTCCTGGGTGACTAAATGCCAATTTTGCTTGAAAAGAGCCAACTTTCCTCCCAAAGGAGCTGCCAGGCAAGAAGAATCTGGCAGCTGAAAATGCAGGTCATTGGGCCTGTTTACGAAAGGACTGGCCCCTGCCCTCACCAGCAGATTGAGCAGGCGAACTCCATTGTCTCGGCCTAAAGGTACTCTGAGCTCTGCCCCTACCACGCCTAGATCTACCCCTAGACGGAGAATCAGAAGAAGGGTATGTCCACCCCTTAGTAGGCCAATTTCTACTAAACTTTGGAGGTTGTACCTGCAAAAAATCTTTAACAGTCTGCATAGACTTAGCCTTGTCTTCCATTTTCTTTAAGACTGACTCCACAGGAGGACCAAACAAATCTTCAGACTGTAAAGGGGCATCCAGAATTCTAGACTTAACATGCTCAGACAAATTCTGATCCTTAAGCCAGGCGTGCCTACGAATAACTGAACCAGTGGCAGCCACCCTAGAAGAAGCCTGTAAAGCATCAAGACCACATTGCAAAGAGTGCTTACCCACCTGTTCAGAAACATGCACTAAATCCTGCAATTCTTTACACTCTATGCCCTCTGCCAAAGCATCCACTTTAGATCTTAACTGAGAAAGGAGGAAATTCTGATACTTCAACATATGAAACTGGCAGTTCAAAGCTCTCATTGCTAAAGTAGAAGAGGTATACACCTTCTTACCCCATCTATCCAAAGCTCTAGCTTCCTTATCCAGAGGAACCGGATTCTTAACAACAGAGGCTCTAACACCCTTAGGCCCCTGACTAATAGTTTCTGGGTCCGCCCTAGGACTCTTATACAGATATTTATGAGCTTCAGGCACCCTGTAATACCTGTCTGGTTTAACTGGGGCAGGGGGCACAGAATCTGGATTAAGGGAAGCTTCCGAGAAAACATCTGAAACAACATCCAAAACCGGAGGTATAGCTAAGGGTCTATGCTGTGGTAAAAACAAGAACTCCCTAAGTCTCTTCCGTGAATCAGAGTAATCCTGCCCCTCCCACTTAAAATGCTCCCTCATGGAATGCAGAGTTTCTGAAAATGAAAAATCCTCTGGAGGAGAAGCAGAAGGAGTGGAATCCTCTGCATCAGAATCAGAATAAGGAGGGAAATCTTGAATGTCTTCAGCAGAAGACTCTGAATCATCTGAGGCCTGCTCCAACTTTCCAACTCTGGCTCCATCCTGGGCCTCTTATCAGGAGGGGGCATAGAACCTCTAATTAAAGTAATCAAATCCTCTGCCATTTTAAGCATGTGCTTTTTAGGCACAGACCCTGAAGAACCAGAACTGACACCAGAGGAAGGCAAGACAGACCTGCCCTTAGAAGGAGCCTTAGAAACAGTAGCAGAAGGCCTAACCACCTTAGGCATAGAAGGGAGAATAGTAACCTGAGAGGCCCCTTCAGCCTGACCTGCCTCCTGAGAGGCCACATCCTGTAAAATCAAAGTTTCCCCCTGGGACTCAACAGAAACTTCAGCCGGATCCACCTGTTCAGCTGTAGCTTTCTAAAGGTCCGGCGTCAAGCGGACGAATCATCCTGCCTAAGCTTTAAAGATTTGTCTTTGCTTCTTAGTAGAAGCAGGCGTGGAACATCCGGCGGCATATTATAATTACACCTCTTGCCAAAGACTAACCTAGCGCAATCTAACCTCCGTTTTATAGTGCGCTTATTAAACCTAGCACAAAACCGACACCCGACTACGTCGTGCTCCGGTCCCAAACAAGGAATACAAAGTGAGTGGTAATCCCTATGCGGTATCTGTTTCCCACAAGAAATACAATTATTCACTTTTTCTGACATCCGGTAAGTAACTGAGGCAAGAAAAACAAAATATTCCAGCGAGTACTTAGCCCAACTGGTATCGGTCTGAAACTCCAGCGAAAAATTTCAGAAGCGACGGCACTTGCAACGCTGCTTCTGCATCGGACCATGCGGCAAAAAAGACTGAGGATATGACGTCGGTCATGCGCCTTTATACCCTGACGCTCTGATGTCAGATCTAGGCGCCCTTGACCGACGTCAGCCTAATACTTTGGTATTCGGGCCGACCGAGGACAGCAGACTACCCATAAGTAAGGACTGCAGCAATGTGAGATGAAGAACATCAAGGGACATTATGGTCTGGGCCTATACAAGTGATCCAGTAAGACTGGAAGTCTCGGCGTGGGATCTGCTTTCCACAGGTGAGACGATTGTTAACTTTTTCAGACATCGGTTAGAGCAAGAAAAAATGGTCCCCAATGGGGGTACTTCGCTTTAGACATTATCTGCTGAATTTCGACTTCTGGTAGTGAACGTCCAGCACTCGTGTGAACTGCTTCG